>NC_062519.1:12174874-12199874 GCF_022655615.1 Tachysurus fulvidraco
TCACACTTTTTTGCAGTATTTTGTTTCTTTAGTTTTTGTTACCAAGCCAAAGACATTATACTGTAGGTTACACTATACACATACACTGTACCATGCGTATACTTACTCTTTTAATTGTTACATTACACACGCTTTTATTGTCTCATGTTTCACACACACACACACACACACACACACACACACACACACACACACACACACACACACACACACACACACACACACACACACACACAGAGCATTGTCCACCACCCCAGAATAGCACTGTTTGAATATTTATGAAGAGGGGTTGCATAACTGCTGGGAGGTTGTTCCTGCTTCATGTCTCCCCCTACAGGTCAAACAAAACAGAAAGAAGCCAAATATGGAGAGAAAAAAAAATTGGAAGTTCTGTGTGGAATCATCTCATCTCATTAATGACTGTGAATGACTTCTTGGGAAGCATTGATGGAGCTGTTTTTGTTAGCACAATTGGTTTTTGACAAGAACATAGAACTTCAGAGATCTCTGTTTTTGTCGTTATTATTCATAGTCAGTAAACTGTGAGACACGTGACGTCCGGCTTTAGTGAATTCGAACAAGTCAGAGAGGAAAGAGAAGAGCAGTGCAATCACAGCCTCTTGTTAGTAACCCTGATTCTCTGGCCAAGATCGAAAGATTCAAGATTTAAAGTGCCGATAAATGTCTGGGTCCAAGGGAGTGTTCCGATTCCATAGGACTTGCGCACGTAATTGTTTTTTTTTTGTTTTTTTTTTATTCAGACCTGGAATATAGTCCTGTCACAGAAGCTGATAAGAAACAAGCTGCAACTTGTTTGGCAATGTTTGCGTGTGACACCGATGTGTGCTGATGTTGAGACTCATGGCTAAAGCTGTGTAGCTCTGTCATAAACTGTGGAAGGATTTTTGGAGTGGGATTTCTTGGGGTTTTTTCACTGCACATTCACAAGAAAAGACCTGACCAAAATAAGCATCAATATATATTAATCGTTACAGATCTAATTCATTTCCACCAACCTGAACTAGAAGTTAAAGATGTTAACAGGTAAAAAACATCAGCCCTGCATTAAGAAGAGCAAGCGAGATGTTCACCAAGAACAGAAACACTTTACATCATATTATATATGTAAATTCCCAACTTTTTTCACTGAGTGTTGTCACTGATATTTTATTTTTATTTCAGCTCACTGCTGATTAACTTGAATATACATTGCAGTGACACCTCTAAACACCTTAAAATTAGCTCGTCATTTGATCAGAAAGCAAAACCATTTCAGTTGATTTCTGCTCCTGAACACTGTAAGTTATTTCAGTACTTTTTTTTACTTAAGAAATGTGAGCCTTTGTGTAACTTGAGAAACATAAAAAAAAGTTGTTTTTGACAACACAAACTTGGCAACCAGAAACTCCTATTGTTTTTGTGTTTCTCTCTCTCTCTCTCTCTCTCTCTCTCTCTCTCTCTCTCTCTCTCTCTCTCTCTCTCTCTCTCTCATTTGCACATTATAAGCAACCATGAGCAATATACTGTACAGAATGAGGAAGTGAATGGGATAAATGTACTTTTTACTGTATTTACTGTATCCGGAGTAGAATACAATACAAATATAAAGTAATGACCAATTAGTGACTAATTAGTGACAATATAAATCGCTCTCATTATTCTCATTATGTGTGAATATCCTGTTCCCTGTCCTAATATCTCATTTTTTGTTTCTAATATCTCATTTTTTTTCTTGTGCTAAATGATTTGTTGTAAATCTGGTAAAATGTTCTTTATTACGCTGTTTTCGAGCATCTTTATATCTCTGGCTCTTCATGGAAAAATTAGTGAGATGGGGAGGATGATTACATGATGGTTTACAGGTTACAGGAAATTGCGACTGTTTAATCTAAAACACTGTGGGTGTACCAAGAGATTGTCGTGTTAGACGCATACTCTACTGAGGCAATAATCTTGATAAATCACCACCAAACTGAGTACAGAATCCACAGTGCTTCATCAGGGGCGTATTGGATCCAGAGCCTATTTTGGGAACACAGCATACGATGCAGGAATCCACCCTGGACTGTGCACCTTGATGCTTATTTGAAGTTAGTTGATAATTAGCTAACGACACTGGTTTGTCTTACCGAATCTGGGTCACTGCTGAAATCAGGATGTTTGCTCAATGGGAAGGGCTTTGCTGGTCTGAACTAGCTGTAATGTTCACTTGAGATTGATGTCCCAGAGCTGCTGGGGAAGGACTAATGCATCGCTCTTATCATTTATGTGGGCACTGTATTTACCCAGCATGGCTCAGCTCTCAGGAAGTGTTCTGCCACAGATAGGAGGTGTGTGCGTGCATGAGGCAGACAGAGCCGGAGACCGAACACACCCATGCAATCATTCCCTCAGAGTTGCCTAGTCATTATTGGTCTCAGTAATCAGTAATTACTCTTGCCTCTGTATTCTTGTTTGCGCTCATGCGGATGACTTAGTCAACACATTAGCACATCCAGCAACTCCCTCGCCTTGAGTTTGTAAGACTAAAGCAGTTTACTAGCAAGACCAGAGGTCTGTCTAATCCTAGTGCCTTTGTTGCTTTAGGGATGAGTATGTGCTCTGTAACACGGTAATGGCTGAAGCAAGCATCAACTGGCGTCACTCTCTGGTTTTATTTATCCTTACAGACTCCATCTGTTGCTCTTTCCACTGCATTAACCATGCATGACTAAAGAAATATACCTGGGTGGAGAGAGGGACAAACATGCTGAGAGTGTGACAAGGAAGTGGGTCATCTCAGTGATCTGGGAAAATCTGTTGCATGTCAGTGTGGCTGAATTATGTGAAAAATATCAGGTTGGCAATTTTTGGTTTGTCTTTAAAAGACCTAAACTTAATATAAGCATAAATAAATATATTTCACCAACATGATGTGTTTTTTATCCATGTTGGGTAAGAAGCCACTATAACAAATGCAGTCAGTGTGACTAAAGATGTCTAAAACCTTGCTAGCTACACGATTTCTTCACACAATAAACGTCAAGCGTATGTACAGTAAACAGACATAAGCTTTATCAGTTCAGAAAGTCCATGATTTTTTTTACTTTTTCACATATTACTGAGAAAAGAATTTCATTTCAGGGTTGATGAGCCAATCGATATATAACTCTGAAATGACTGAAATGACTGGAGTCGTACAGGTGACTCTCTGGAAGCCCCAACGCTTTCCCCAGTCTCAAATTAGTAAACCCTGACTCGATTTTCCTGCTTGTATTAAAAACGAATAGGAAATGTTTAATAAAACATCAATCTCTAATCTAATTTTTATGATCATTTTAATTCTACTCGCAGGATCTCCAGGTTAAGTTGTCTGTCCTGAAATACGTAACTCTGTCACTTTCTCACTCAGACATACTGCCCCGAGATGGAGTGTATTTATCATCATGTGGCAGGTTTTCTGTGAGTTGGAAAGAGACTGTATAGATATTTTTTATGGCTCTGGATAAGACTTTTTTAAAACTTTTCAGTTTTCAGAAAAATGTGGAGCTTATCATCTGCCTACCTTTTTGAGGAACTGTCAGTTTTAAAGGAAATGCGTCTTGGAAATGGCAGTGATCTGATTCATCTGGTATAATGCTTTGGAATAAAGCCTGGCACTTCCTTAAAGTTGTCCAAGCAGCAGTGTGGCAATAATAATAATTGGTTTCAGATTGTTTGCTATGAATAAAAACTTTACTTCCCTTAGAAGAATAGATGCATGGTTTAGTGCTTATTGTTGCCAAGGGCACTCCTAAGTTACAGTCCCATAAGAACAAGAGAACATTTGGCACTGTGTAAGACAACAAGCTCGACTCAGATTACTAGCATGCTGCTTTATACCTGGTAAAAAAAAAAAAAAAACAAGTCATACATTACAATATCGTCTCCTTGTCTTCCACTTTGTTTGTAGCATGTTGCTATGGTCTGCCTGAAGCCACAAGATTACAGTGAGTCGGTATAAATATTGACTCTGTGCCTTGTAGAAAAGCCAAAGTTGTGTAACATCTCAATATATTCAATTCCTTTACACAACACTTGTTTCTTACTCATCTCAGGTGGATTTGTGCTTGCAATCCCATTCGGTTTTCCTCTGATCCTTTCCTCTGACATACATTCCCGAGAATACCTTGATACCGCTTCCCTCACACATGCCGGTGAATGAAGACATATCAGCCATTTCTGTTTACAGACTGGTGATGAGTGCAGTCGTCATTTTGGCTATAATTAAGATCTGGTGTCTATATATAGCACAAAAAAACAGCAAGAGAGCAAGTTAATGGCACTTGGATAAGATTTATTTTAGATGCTTTGAACAGAGATGCTCAGAAGCCTAAGCAAAAACAAAATGATCCTGATAGTAGAAATGCCCAGATATTCCTCTTTAGCATGTCATTATATTTGTATAGACTTATTTTTCATCATGTTAAGCACAGCACACAGATGACCTCATCACTGTGTTAGTTCAGTCAGTGACACAATGTTTGTCATGTCTCCTTACACAGTTTTGTTAAATGCCTGAGATATTATGTGTACCCTAGCATTAGAAGTCATGCATGCATGTGAAATCTGTTCAAGGACAGAGTCAGTGAGGTGTGAGACATGTGAGTGCATGGAAGACTGAAAGCGGGACTGTCATATATAAAAAGCAAGAGAAGTAAAACCTAAAGCTATGGAGGTGTGAGCTTTAAGTAGATCCCAAAACTCAAAATATCAAATTCCAAGCGCTTATAACTTTCAACAGTCAAAGTTGTGTTTAGTAATATCCAAAGTAAGAGATTGCTATGTGTGTCTTTTAAGGACTTTGTACAGTAGTGTGGCGTGATTTTAGTGCCGACTTTGGCATAACGCAATTCACAGTAAGTATCAACAGTTCCAGCTACTGACAGCTAGAGAGGGTGAAACTTTCGGACCTGCTGTTCATGCTGAAATAAAGTGCGCCGTAACATACTTGAAGGAAATTGTTGTTTTTCCCCCATCCCGCATACACGAGTTCACAGAACCCTGCGATTGGCTAGTTTTGTTATCGACAGGAGGGAGATGTTATGTCATCCCTCCCATTCAGAGAGCTTTGCCAATTTAGCTCTCTTGCTATCATCAGGATCTGAACTTGTGATCTCTGGACGACAGGGCAAACCTTTTCTGTTGCGCCACTTGATGTCCAAGTGGGATTATTAAGTCAACAGCTAGCAAAGGTATTTGAGAATGTTTCATAACTGTCTGACAGTCGGGGGTGAGGATCATTTGCTACTCTTCTAATATTACCAACATTAAAGGCAGTTGATAATCCTGGTAGTAAAAATAATTATGCACAGTGTTTACATGGTTCTGTTTTGATTGGGCTAACAGTGTAACTATTAACAGTTATTAGTGTGCATGTAAACATAGCCAGTGGGACAAGGAAGACTGATTCTCTAGACTGGTGGTCATCAACTGGTGTACAGTGGTCTGGATCCTGATGAGAGCCCAGCGAAGTAATTTAGTATGGGACCAAGCACAAAATAAGCATTGTAGCAGTACCAGACATCATATGAAACAAACTGGCAGTTGTTCAGAGACTCTAGTTTTCTAACCACAAACACATTGTGCTTCTGTAGCAGGTCTTCTGTACTGGTCAGTCACATGCAGCTCACAAGAACAACTGAATGCAGCTTCATATACTTTCAATAGATTTGCTCTTATTAGTAGAGTCATTTTTTAAACACTTAAATATTACAGTGCAAGTCACAGTATAAGCCAAAACACAGCCACAAATTATTAACGAGTAAGCATAAGAAGTTAGCGTTATTTAGTTATTTGCTTGACCTTTGTAACAAGAGTATACAAGAATGTTGTGTCTCTGGACGTTCACAAATAGCAGTTAAAGTTGAGTGACCGGTGGTATACTAATGTTTAGTTACCTGCAGAACAAGAATGAAAGCAAACCACAGGCTGCATACTGTCTTTATTCAGTCACTATAATCATATTCTGCATTCAGATAAGGTTATAAGTGTTGTTTTTTTTTCGCTCTTACTAAGTCACCTAGAGTGCAGCCAAACCATTTATTATGCAGCCGTGTAGGAGTGCAATTACCTGGGTGATACTCAAAAATCCTCGCTCACTTCATTTGTCTTCGGTATGTGTTTCATGTTTTGTACAACTGACGAGGCCACATACATTAACAGTGGTGTAACTCTAGCAGTTTCTGATTCATTGTGTATGTGTGTGACACGCCCTCAAATGACTAACCATAACCGTTTGCGTGGTGTTTTTGGTTAAGATTAATAGGACAAAAATGTCAATAGTAGCCATGATTAAACAAAATCAGGGATCTAGTTTTGTGTTTCTCATTTCCTGATTAACTGAGTGCAATAAAGCCATGGCATTATAAGTGGCACACACCCACATAGCACTAGAACAACAAGCTGGGGTTATTTATACTCGTAATATTGTTTAGGAAATAAGGTTTGGGTGTGTGAAACCAGCGTTTCCGTTCGGCACAGATTTATAATCAGGTTGAGATGACACGGACGAGTCTTGGACGTCTGTTTTATTAGTTTATTAGAGAAACATTGAATCAAGCCATGGTTACAGAGTAGCTAGAGGAACACTGACATCTTACATGTTTTAGAGAAGTACTCTCAATAAAGGCAATGTTTACTCAGGTCATGTGGTGTGCTTCTGTCCTGCTCAATTTATCTAAGTATTTTGGCTAAAGGTTAGATGGGCTTTGAAAACATACTGCATGTGCATAGAAAATAGTTTTTTTCTGTGTGCCAGTTTTTTAAAGTAACTCTGGTGCCCCATGTGCTGCATTCTCTGAACTGCAATGCAGTGTGTGTGTGTGTGTGTGTGTGTGTGTGTGTGTGTGTGTGTGTGTGTGTGTGTGTGTGTGTGTGTGTGTGTGTGTGTGTGTGTGTGTGTGTGTGTGTGTGTGTGTGTGTGTGTGTGTGTGTGTGTGTGTGTGTTTAACATAAACTATTTGCTTTCACTGCATTACATTTATTACATGTATTATCATAACCATACCTCACAATAACCTCATATTCTATTTCATTGATTATTTATTAAGTTTATAATGTTTTGTTGGTTTGTAGCTCTGCACTATAATGATGTCACAAATCTACTAGTTAGGGCTGAGCGATATGGCAGGAATATCATATCATGGTCCAATGCACAATATATTGGTTTCTAACAAACTGGAGAACATTTGTCTAATGAACCTCGTTTAATTGATGATAAACTGATATGTTATGAGATATAAAATAAACTTATATAAAGGATACCACATCTCAGAAAGTGTGTTGTGATACTAAAATTGTCATATCACCCAATCCTTTTACTAACTGAATTCTCTTTCAGGATATTAACCCTGGATTTGAACCTCTTGTTCTGTTCATGATTAGATTTTATTTTATTATTTTTTTTTTACATTTTAAATCAATAATTAACTGCAAAGTGGATTTAGCAGTGCGTATCTCCATCTCACATGTCTCACGCCTAATATTTTTTTGGAAATAGATGACACTTTTTTATGTTAATAAAACCGCCTAACCCTGCTAGGTGACCTCTAGCTGACCTTCATGTCTGACCCTGTTGTCCTCACCCAGTCTCTTCCTTCCTTTTCCCTCCACCCAAACCTCTGAGGAGTCCTGAGAGAAATGATCTCCACAGTGTGTGATTAGAGATGAACTCTCTCTAGTAGGTATGTGTGTGTGCACTCCTTTCTCCATACCTGCATGACCCTGTGCATGTCAAAACAACATTTAGAGATTTGCTTTCTATATAGGAGCTTGATTTGGGGTAACACTTAAAGTGTTGTGGATGCTGTGCATGCATCTTAGTTAATTAGTTAATTAATATAGTGATTTGTGGATGTGTTTTAATCAGTGTATTGTGTTAAATATAATACACCATGAGCAGAACACAGGATTATACTCAAGGGTTCATACTGTATCTGCTCATCTAACATGCATGGCCTTTATTAGGTCTGATTCACATGCTTTCATTTATTTGCATGTGTGTGTTTAAGGTGGGCTTAAAACTGACCCAGGTGGTGTAATAGTCTTAAAGCTAAATGTATGGTATGGTGTTATTTAAACCTTTTTCTGATTCTGATACTGAATTTGTTTTTTGTTTTTTTGTTTTTTTCTGTCTTACAGGTCTGGTTTGAGGCAGGGGAAGAAGACATGGAAGGAGAAAAGGAGGAAGGGCAAGACTCTAAAGGAAGTATTACATTCTGTTTGCAGGCAGAACACGCTGGGATTCGTACATACTACTTCAGCACTGACAGCTTGGAGGATAGGGAGGAGTGGATCCAAGCCATGAATGCGGCAGCCAGTGTCCATGTTTTACCCCCGATTAGGTATACGCACACACACACAGATGTAGGCATGCAACCTTCTGTTCATGTGCATCCTGCAGTTTTCTCTAATACCCAGAATAAACAACTTCATTATGAAAAACATCCAGTTTAAGATGAATCTACATTATCTGATTGCATCAGCATTTAAAGTGCTTATTTGCGTCATTAGTGTTGCACTTCATTACTTTATATTACACAGATTTTCTGTCCTCATTAATTCTGTAGAAAAACCTCAGAGTCCATCTCTACAGAGGAACAAAACCACATCCCAGTGACACCAGCACCAGAGCTGAAGTCTTGTACAGAAGATGAGGATTCAAGAACTGAGCAACACGAGCCTGAGAAACGTGGAGTAAATGGGGTAGAAAGAAGAGCGATACCAGCTTCCACCACACCAGTGTCAACAGATATGGACAGCCGGCATGGGGAGAGGGGATGCCTGCCTCCTCATCATCCTAACGGATGGAGTAACTATGGTTCAGGCTACCCTTCTCAGGAGAACATAAGAGAGCTGCATGAGGTGCAGCCTGAGGCCCAAGAGAACATGGTGCTGCGCAGGGGCTTCGTGCCCAGGACAGGGCCTGAGAGGATGGCACAAAGGAAGAGCTCTATGACACAGTTACAGCAGTGGGTGAACCAGCGGCGCAGCATGTTGCCTCAGGAGGACCTCCGGAGGTATGTATGCAGAATGGGGTATTACTGTAAATTTCTAATGAATGTGTGGCATCATGGGTGGCACAATCTGCTGTTGATTACAACAACACTAGGCACTCACAGACTTCTGTGAGTCCTTCATGTATTGAAGGAGAGGGCAGATATTTTTTTCTGTGTGCTCTTTGCGTTCTGGTGATGTAGAGTTTGCTGCAGTTTAAAAAGTCACAGTTGCCAATTTTTATGTTTTAGAGGATGTGCATGTCATCCTTCATCTTCCCTGGTTGGTAGCTGTTGTAGGATTTGCAGATAGCTGGCTGGGGAAGGGAAGGAATAGACAGGTGACATAACTGGGCAGAAAAGTGTTACTAAATGAGAATATTTCAGCTGACATTGTAAGGGACTTCCTCTACAAAAATGCTGTCTTCATAAGCAGCTTCCTCTTCATTGTCTATAACCTGTCATTCAGCTGAGAGTAATGACTGAGAATTGGTAGGATGACCTCTGCTCTGTTCTGCTCATCCATCTTTCCCTACAGTCCAGCACGGTATTACACAATGAACCGAGGCATGTCAGCAGACTACTATGGTGGTTATGGTGCCCCTCAGTACACTGAGGAGTACCCACTGTACCCTTCAGGAATTCGGCCTGAAAGCATCTGCTCCATGTCAGCTGCCTACGACAGGATGCCACCCCGTTGGACGGCAGAGGAAAAGCGGCGTTCACTCAGGGACACTGCTCCCTTTGGACCTCCCCGTGAGCCCCAGTGGATGATGGGGGGTCCTGGAACACATCCTGCTTATTACACCCAGCTAGAGTCAACCCAGGGGACCATGAGGCGTCTGTCACTGCAGCCACGCTCACGCTCAGTGCCACGCTCACCCTCTTCATCATCGGGAGGTGCCTACTCACCCGGACCCCCAAGCTTCATCTCGCCAGCACGCTCTCCTAGTGTACGGTTTGACAGAATGCCTGGGCGGCTTAGAGATGAGGGCATCTACGCTGACCCATCAGTCTACAGCATGCGAAGGTCTCTCAGTTCCCCCAAGGTAAAAATTTATTATAATCAAATGGTCCAGTTTCATAAAAACTTTTAATAATCTAAAGGGATTATCTCCAATCAGGAAGCAGCTGGTTTCTGAGATAAAAAACACACCTCGATTGGCTGAAAAAACGTTCTTCATGTCCCTGTGGTATATAAATTCACCGTATGAGTCCTTGTCGATAGATGGATACAACTTTGTCATTGCATAGTACAGGTACATAGCAACAACATACTGTTTAGCATCTACCAGAAGTGCAAATAGAAAAATTATGTGCAAAGGAACAAGTGCAGATAAATATGTCAGTATATGTATGACAATAAATGGATGTAAACTAGGGTAAGGGTGGAACAGAACTGCAACGTGATTACAGACAGTGAGACGTCTAGTTTAGTGTAGAGTTCAGTAGGTTTATGGCTGTAGGGAAAAAAACTGGCTCTGGAACTGCTGGTTCTGGTGCGAATGGTCTTGTATCTCTTCTTGGATGGAAAGAGGCTGAACAGTTTGTTACTAGGTAGGTGAAGAGACTCAATGGCAGGAAGTGTTTCATGTTGTTTCATAGACTTAAATAGTTCATAGTATCTGAACACTCGCTTGCATATCATACAATGTTCAGTTTGTCTGAGATCATATCTGCCGTTCTAGCTGTGAGGAAATATAGATTTATTATATTATTCTGTATTTTAATATAACATAACTCCTAAGTTACATTGTTTCCTAGTAAAAACTACATAAATCATACAAATCCATTCAACTATAAACCTCTTTTCTAGTTGAATGGATTTGTATGATTTATGTAGTTTTTCTTAAATAATCAGTTACTAGGGGTTTACAACAAATATCTTAAATATTTGAACCAAATATTTTAACTTACCCATAAAATTATATAGTAATCATGTAGTTGTCTAATCGTTTATGGTTTAAACTTTTCTGCTTTCCCGATCTGTTTCTTTTAGTATGATTTTCCTGGGGATCGACGGTCTCTTACGCAAAATGTTTACCATTACAATTACCCAGCCTCTCCCTCTGTACATGGCAAAATGGTAGGTTCCAGTCATTTGGTTCACTTTTCTAGTCATGGCATTTTGTGTTAGAAACTACACATAACTGTTTGATTGGCTTATGTTGCTAAAGGATGCTTGAGTGACAACTTGTATTGTGTTTGTGTGTCCATATTTGTGTCCTGTTCATTTTTTTGTTGTTTTTCTATTTCCCTGTCTCTGCCTTCTTCTTTGTTTTGTCGGAAATAATGTACACTACTCCGTCCACTTCCATTCTATCACGTATACCTGTGTCTTTCTCTGTATCTGACTCTATGACCGTCTCTGCACTGGTTTTCTGTCTCCTACGTCCCATGTCTCTTTGTCTTTCTGTGTATGTGTGGGGCTTTGCTGCTATGGCCACGCCGTGTACTGCTTCTGTATGTGACTGACCTGCTGCTGCTGCTGCTACTACTTACACCAGGATGACATTTTAGACCTGCAGCTTCAGAGGAACTTGGATTACCTCGATCAGCAGGTACGCTTAACCTGGCACAGTCAGTGCAGTACGGCTCATACAGCACCGCTCTCAACATTAACACTGCTACAGCAATGAACCTTAAACGTACCATGTTTGTGATAACATGGAGGTGTGATTACTTTAGGCTGTCATACCCCCTATTCCACTCAAACTCCTACATTCACTGTCTTGTCACACTCTTTCTTCGACTCTTTCCCTTTATGTGACTTCCCATTTCTTAAATCTAAATAAATATTATATGGTATAATTAAAAAAAAAAAAATTCAGTATATCCTGAGAAAAATAAGTCTGAAAACATTCTTCAGGCATCAGTGCAGAAAATGAAGGTGTTGGATTCTATAGGAAAAGTGTTATGACAATTTAGGCAGTAGAGATGGCAGTTATTGGTAATATCTGGAACATACTGATCTAACTTTATTCTGTAGCAGTAGAAGATAAAATGTTATATGCAATACAGTGCAGAAAGTTCTAGTTTAGTCATTTTTTAACACTATTAAACTAAAATTGTTACTTGTTGTGCATCCTATGTACAGTAACAAAGCACCACTTAGTAACTCAGGTGTTTAAAAAAAAATAGGTTGTTGATCGGATGGTAAGGGTTCAAAATTGAGTTGTCTTTTTAGACGGAAAATTCAGGCAGCAGCTGAATTTGTGCAGATTAATCCTTTGTGTAAAATAAGACACATTATGCTTTAACAAGGTTTCATTATAATTCATAAGCCTTCCTTAGGAGGTCTGTTGATCAAGTCCCACTGAATAAATAATGAATTACGAACATTATAGGAGTATGTTAACCTCATATTTGTAATGAAAGCTAATTATATTGTCTGCTTGTTACAAGGCATGTGCATGGATCTCGGTATGACTAAAATCACGGATAATTCTATCAACCCCCTCATGTAAAGTAATCCTGTATAAAAAGGGCCTGAGCATTAATTATGTGAGATATTGTGACATCTATACTTGATTTTTGGTCAAATATGGCACATTAAAAGTGTTTTTTTTTTTTACATTATAGTCAACAGAAACTATTGTTTAAGGCAAATAGTGTGTGGTAGTGTGGTACTTCCCCAGCTGACTGGTAATGAGGGGGAAAAAAACCTCAGAAAATGATGCCGTTTTTTCTCTCAGGCAATGGAGGGAGATTACCTAATGGGAATGGTAACCCGAACGGTTGATCGTTCCACCCTCAGAGCAAAGTTATTCTCACAAGTAAGAGAAATTAAAGTGGCTTGACGAGGCAGGCTTCAGTTTCATATTTCTTGAAAGATCCACCGCTGGGATTCATTTCAGCCTCTCGCTGCCACTTTAAGGCTCAAATAAATCCTTAGCTGGTATGAGCTTGGCAAAAGCAAACACAAAGCCTGCCTCTCTGTCTAAGCTCAGCATGTTGGATGTTAGGTCGTGTTGTAGAAACCTCTATTGCTATTCATTTAGGTTGATATTCTTCCTTTATTGCTCCCAAAAGTGCAGATTTCAGTGCTACTTTTATGTTGCTAAAGTCCCTTTTGGTTGCGCAGACGTTTGTGTCTTTTGTGTCACATTTTCCTATTTTAAAAGCATTATGTCCCTTGTTTACTCATGTGTATGAGTCATATGTGTGATGTCTCTTTCACCATGTGCCAGAAAACACTATCCCTCTACTATATTGTGTTTCCCCACACTTATCATTATCACAGCATCATTATCACAGCATATGGGAATGGATTGCGCTGCTGCAGAAAATGTTTTGTTTGTTTGTTTGTTTGTTTGTTTGTTTTTGCTGTAGGTGTCAGAATGTGTCAGTGCAGAATCTGGTGAATGTCTTGTAAAAAAAAATTGCTCCTTCTTTATCGCTGATTTTAGGTGCCTCCAGCGCATGATATTTACAGGGACCTGCATCCCACGCTGAAGTTCAATGAAATTGAGACCAGTGTAAGTCTTTACTTTTATGACTTCAAGCAAAATTCAGTTCAATAATGTACAGTGTAATAAACAAAGGATAATTTCTACTTCTTATACCTTTCTTAAACTCTATTTCTTATTTCCTTACTTAAGCTTGTATTTGCTATTCTTGTTTTTTTCCTGTGTATAGAAACTCCTGAATCGCTTGTTTGAGCAGAACAGGCTTATGAAGGAGCAGGAAGCTGTAGTACATCGGCTGCGAATGGAAAAGGTAGTTTGAATTTTGACACTTATTGGGATGTTCGAGTGAAAAAAATAGAGAAAAAAACACCCTTGAACAGGTTAAATATTTGTAGATGCTCATAGTGACTTTGCAACTAATTCCCTAGAAATTTTCTGCTGTTTTATATCAGAATATATCAGTCATCTAAACACAATTCAGCTCTCTTAAACATAAGGGGTAATGATCAAAAAGAGCAAGTTTCTTTTCTCACTCACCAATCAACATTTAACATAATGAGAAATCCAACATAGAATTTGGAGAGACTTGAAACACCAGTAATACAACAGCAAAAAGTTCCAGGATGCAATGCAGCTACAAGACATGGCAATGAGCAGGATGGTGTTGTTGAATGTGTTAGCATGAAAACTGAAGGCACTGTAGTTAGTAGGTAGCTGAACAGCATTATGGTTAATGTAAGGAAGCCAATCTGAAAATAGAGTAAGATGTTGACTCAAGTTTATTCCAGGAAATTTAAGTTAAAGTATTTTGTTATAGATTAAATCATTAGTGAAGACATTAGGTAAGGATTAATATGTAGGTCGTTCATGGTGGATTTTTCGTTTTAACAAAACAAAAAGGACATACCTTTACGTCCATTTGGTTTATTTTCAACTGAACATGTATTTATGTTCTTAAGATTGTTATTCAGACCTGAATGCAATAAGATGAACGCACATCTGTGCACAGTGATTAGTCCGGATTAGTAGCACAGCCATTGTTATGTTGTAAATGAGCGTTAAACTCTTGTGTCATCCTTTTTGTCCTGTGTGTTTCAAACTTTCCAGGATAACCTGGAGGCCACTCTGGTGGCCACCCATCAGGACATGGAGCTTTCCAGGACTCAGCCCCTGTCCATAGAGAAACTGCAGCTGAAGAAGGAGAGCTTACAGAATCAGCTCATCAATGTCCGGGGAGAGCTCTCTCAGGCTTCTAGTGTACGCTGTGCTTTAAAATAGCTTTGTGAAACTCTCAGTGTCTCAGAGTGATGCTTTAACATGTTCTTTATCAAGCACTTCATCTAGCAACAAGCAGAGAAATCCATGGTGTTTAAAGCCTGTAGCACTGATCTTTTACATTGTAATTCTTCCAACATGCAGTCAGAAAGAATATATTGTTTTTTTTATGGTTGTACGGATTACTGTTATACTATTATACTATTACTGTATTATGTAGTAAGCAAATGGCCAGTTTATGCACAAAATGTAGGGAAAGCTCACTCATGAACTCCATGTCTGGTTTTCTCAGGCTCTGGCCACCTTTAAAATGGAGCTTGACGCTCTGGAGGATGAGGTGAATGCTATTCACGGGGACCTGTGGGAACAGCTGAATTCTGGAGGACAGGTACATGATCCTCATCATCACCATCATCCTCATCAAATTCACACTCATGGCATCTTTATTCTTTTTAAGGCCTAGGCTTACAGTATGCACATGCTCATTCCATTTCTGTTAAGTGACCTATACAGTGATACTGTGCACTTTTGCAGCAACATGACAGTTCACTGAAACGACCGATTACGTTCGGCAGCAGAAATACACAAAACGATTAGTGTTAAAAAGAACAGTGATTGCAATCATGCAAAAGATACAGCAGAAGACTGACAGCAGTGAAATGTAATCACAGGGATCTGTTAATCTCACATTACATTTGTCAGAGAATTGAAAAAAGGACAACTTCTTCACAGATCATGGATGATCTGCATATGATTAATTATTGATTAGCATATAAAAGGCTCATTATCAATTCATGAGCAAACATTCATTTCCGTGAAACTCCTGATGGCATTTATGCATAATGCATGTCAGTGTCTCACAATTGTAATAAATCAGCTTTTTGATAAAAGGAGTAAAAAAGTAGGGCTGAGTAACTCAATAGCCATTTAGGTGAAAAAATCTGGGTCGAGACAAAAAAAGCTGACATTTTTAAAAGTGAGAGAGAGAGAGAGAGAGAAATAATAATAATAATAATAATAATAATAATAATAATATAGCAACGGACATAAAAATATCTCTCATCCACAAAACATTCCGTGTTGTTGTTGTTTTTTTTCAGAGTGAGATGGTCCACAGACACCTGCAGAAAGAGTTCTGGAGGATTCAGGATGTGCTCGAGGGGCTGCACAAGAACAATCCTTCTCGAGGCACAGATACAGCTAAGCACAGAGGTCAGCATCCATGTTTATACTGCATAAATAAATACATGCTTACTGACTTTGATCCTGTGTTCACGATATGTTTGTCTGTGCTTGATGCGCTTATTTCCTTGGATTTTCACACACAGTCTCTAGAGTTGGGAAAAAAAACATGTCAGGTCAAGAAGATTTTATTGTCATTTCAACCATATATAGCTGATGCAGTACATAGTGAAGACCACATTAGGTTCAACACCTTTCAGCTAAATACAGTAATCTGAGGCTACAGTGGGCACAAGCTGACCAAACATTCGAGAATTTGGCTGATTTAAAATGAATGAACATGTTTACAGGAGTTCCTAGTAAATTGGCCAGTGAGTATAAATATAGACCGCTTTATTTTAACTCTGTTGCGTTATTTGTGCGCAGTCAGTGCAGCATCAGGTTCCTTCAGCACAAACAGTCCAGCGAGCCCACTAAGCTCCGTGAGTCTAACCAGCCCCCTCAGCCCTTTCTCACCTGCACCCGGCTCCCAGAATTCACCCACAAAACAGCTGGCAACTGAGGTAAGCCACTAAAATGTAACATAACCGACAGATCTTGCTCTTCGCATATTCTTTATATGCATGTTGGCTATGGCAGAAAAACTCCGTTTTGGTCAAAACCAGATTTTTTTTTTTCTATCTTTGCATGAATTAACACAAAAACAGTGTTACATTGTTCAGTTAACTCAGTGATTACATTCAGGTTATTGTTTCATTTCATTTAGTCAAGATGTGTTTCCTGATTTAGACCCCATGCTATTTGTTGAGCTCCCTTTAAATAATTCCCAGTTGGATCCTAATCTGGGATATAATTGATGTTAAAACGCTGCTTTAATATATAAAATAATATATAATATTTAATATAGAAAAGCATTCTCTATATAAAACAATCAACCTCAAACCTCAATCAATGCGCTAACAATATATTACCTGTCTTCTCAATGGTTGTGCCCTTGTTCTTGCCGTAGCTCTAGGCTTTCTGCCGTGCCTGTTTATGTACAAAGGCTAGTTTTTTTTTCATAGGCAAATCCATCTTTGTAGTGGTTTCACCTTTTGTTGGTTCCAAAGGAGTCTGAAATGATCAGCTAGAGCAAACTGATCTGCACATTTTTATTCTATGACAAAACCAAGGGCGCATGCTCTAAACTTAAAATGATCTTGATTAATCAGGCAGAATATCATGATCATATCTCCAAAGCAGACCTTTTAGGACTTACTGTTTATGGTTTGCTCTGTGTGCAGGCCAGTTTAAAAGAATTACAGAAATATCCCATGCACCTCTCTGCTCTCTGCCTGGCTTAGTAACTCCTGATGCACAGCTGTTTCCCTCCTTCTCCTCCTCCTAATCCTTTTTGTCTGTCCTTGTCTTTCTTGGGCTATACACTTCTGCTCTCTCTCTCTCTCTCTCTCTCTCTCTCTCTCTCTCTCTCTCTCTCTCTCTCTCTCTCTCTCTCTCTCTCTCTCTCTCTCTCTCTCTCTCTCTCTCTCTCTCTCTCTGTCCTTCCGTCCCATTTTCAGGAGATTGGTCCTCCACGGCCCCCACTCCCTAAGTCTTACCAGCCCCTGGACCCCACCACAATCATGCCCCCTGTCCCTCCCCTCCCTTACAGCAGCAATGCCTGGCCACGCAACATGGACAGCTATAAGGAAGACAAAGACACGCACAGCCGAAAGGTATCTCGGAGAAGAAAAGTCATCTTAACCAAATATAACACAGTGCACAGTCCCTAACGTCAGAGCCACTGTCATATCAGGACCCCATGTATAGTCAGTCCTTTATATATTGTTCAACTGATCATGTCCATCCAGCAATCCCTTCATCATTTACCATCAAGGATTATCATCATCATCACCATCTCACTTGCACTCGTCCTCTTAATCTTTACTCACCTTTTCACTTTCCATTTCTAATATCCATTTCTTTCTTCATTCAGTATTTCTTACTATGCTTGCTATTTTAAAAAGCTCTTTTTGACAATGCATTAACAAAATATTCAGTGATTCATTCTTCCACATTCAGCAATCATTTTATCCTGGCATAGAGACTGTATTAGTACATTACGTTACAATGTACAAACAATAGGTTTGACTATTGCTAAAGTATTCATTTATTCTGCTTTCTTGTCTAGCACAACTTCAGTTCAATAGAGGAAAAGACCAACGATTATGACATGGAGCAAGACAGACAAGGCAACAAAGGTAGGAGAGAACACGGTCTTCTGAGACTCGGCTCTTAATCCCGAATTTGAATTTGATTTTGAGAATTTAAAGGGTGTTTGTGCTCCCGAAAACTCTCAACAGGTTCAGACATACATATGAGTACAAGTATGACGTACAAGTATGAATTAGCAAACAAAATTCTGTTTTAATATACATATAACTTAGAGCACATTGTTAATGTAAGATTTTTTTTTGTGCAGTTGGTATTGTCCCACCCAGGACTAAATCTCCTACAGATGACAAGGATGGTATTTATAAGAGGAATGGGAAAGTGCCTAATGGTCACATCTCCAGGGTATAATTAATCATTTCTAAACGATTGTAATAAATCTCATTAAGTATCAATAATGATTAGCAGCGATTGTTAGCAAGGACACAAGAAGAAGCTAAAAGACTCATTTTGTACATTACTGAAAAACCAAAATCTTGTACATTAACATGACATAAAATGTAATTATTATCCTTGTTCATTTCTAGGAGAGGCCAAAGAGCGCTGTGTTCCCGGCAGAAGCAAAGTCTAAGATGAGCGTAGAGGAGCAGAATGAGAGGATACGTCGGAACCAGAGCAGTTCGGTGAAAGACAAGAGACGCAGCCTTAATCTATCTAACAACCAGAACTTGGATGGCCTTAAGCCTTCTGTCCACTACAGAGTGGTTAGCACCTCTTTACACATTACTTTTATCTTCTCTTCATCCTGACACTGGCTTATCAGGCACCCAAGCCATATAAAACCTTAGCTAGGTTTTTGTTTGTTGTTTGTTCAATAATCAAGACCTGTAGACCAGAAGATGTCTTATAATCTGTCGCGGAGGATTTAGCAGATTTAAAAGCTGTTTAAAAGATTAGTGTAGAGTTGTTATCACATTTCTGCTGGTTATGTTTAAACTCTGATTTATTCATTTCAAGTATTTGGGTTGTTTGATATGTTTTGGATTAGTATGTAACAGTGTCTGAATTAGAGGTATATTCTTCATGATTAATGAATAATCTGATGAATTCCAACTGATAACTGAAGCCATATGACAGTGTTTTTAATTCAAATATTATGACAAATGGATGTCCAGCAAGTCAGGAACAATAGACAGACAGGTCAGACATGACAATTCAGTTTGGATTACATGTATGTTAATTGGCTGTCTTGTAGGTGAGGAGAAGAGTGACTGCCCATGAGGTGGACATAAAGGGCCTGGAGGCTGCCGTACGAGGGGAAGGTGTGGAGTCTCCAAGGGAAGAAATTGCCCGGCTACGTAGACAGGTGGACGCTGACAGTTATGAGCTGGACATAAGCAAAGAGGTAAATCACTGTAACACTATCAGCTCCATTTAAACCTTTACATCATTACAACAAAATATATGCAGCTGATATGAAATTATTCTAGTTTATTACTTTTAATTATATTCTCGTAGATGACATTATTATATACGGTATGATATATGGGTGACACTAAATGAAAATTTGGCCTCAAAAAAAAACTGCAACCGATGACAGAAAATAGTTTTTTATTTGTTTAATTTAATTATTAATTTTCAATTTCCACATGAATACATTCCAAATAGAATCTAACCATCATGAATCTCTTTAGATCCTGCTATCCCAGGTAACTGAAAAGAACATGCAAACTCACAGAGGTTGCTTTGTGAGGTAATACATTTTTATCACGCTATTTTCAGCTGTCTGCACCAGACAAAGTGTTAATTCCAGAGCGGTATTTGGAAATGGAGCCCAGCACGCCGCTTAGCCCAGAGGAGGAGAGAGAGAAACAGAAGAAGGTGGAACGGATAAAGACACTCATTGCCAAGTCAAAGTAGGCTGCCGCTGCCTATTGTTTACACACAGATGTACTGTATACATGTAGCAGTGATTTGGAGTGTTGTAGGTTTACTAGTCTGTTAGACCGCCTCAAAATATTTCAAAGGTTAGATTTAGTCGTTAAATGGGATTTTGTTTTATAAAAATGTGCAGTATAAATCAGTTTACACTTTACACTGCATTCTAGATGAATTTCTGTAGATAAACACTGAAACCGCTAACGTCTCGTAGACTTTGTTAACCTCGGTCTGAGTTAGAAGCAATTAATTATACACTTTAACAGGAACACCTTCTCATTTTAGGCACTTATCTAATCAGCCAATCATGTGGCAGCAATGCAGTGTATAAAATCCTACTGATACAGATGAAGAGCATCAGTTAATTATCACATCAAATATCAGAATGGGGAAAAGTGTGAGCTCTGTGACTTTAACCAGGGTTGTTTTTTTTTTTGATGAGCTGGTTGGAGTATTTCAGAAACAGCTGATCTTCTGGGATGTTTACACACATCAGTCTCTAGAGTTGACACATGATTGTGTTAAAAAACATCCTGTGAGCTGGTGGTTTGTGGGCTGGAACACTTTGTTGATGAAAGAAATCAGAAAAGAAGTATCAGATTGGTTCCAGCTAACCGGAAGTCTATAATAATTCAAAGAATTACTCTTCACAACAGTGGAGAACAGAAAAGCATCTTAGACTGTATAAAACATCAGCCCTTGAGGTAGATGGGCAACAACAACAGACAACAATATCAGTTTCCACCGCTGTCAGCCAAGAACACGAATCTGAGGCTGTCATGGGCACAGACTCTCTAAAACCTGACAGCTGAATCCTCTATATCCTCTATTAGAATCCTATTAGAATAATATTAGAATAATAGAATCCTCTATTTCTAATCCTCAATAACCCATCTATATTGGGTGGGTCTGTGCCCACGAATATATATCTTTTCTTTCTGCTCATATGAAGAGAAAATTCCCAAGAGATCAGCAGTTTCTGAAACTATGCCATGATCAATGACAAAAATCACAATTTTTCTTCATTACTGATCTTGCTGTAAACACTACCTGAAGCTTTTGACATGGTTTGGTGTGATTTATTCTTTTTTCCATTGCTCTGCTGCTACGTGATTGGCCGAATAGATAACTGCATGGATGTGCAGGTGTTCATGTTCCAAATAAAATTGGTAGTGAGTGTGAATTGAAACAGGGTAGACTACAAATTTCTAGGTCATAGGAGCTGAGGAACTGGATCATACATACGATACCAAACTGCATACAGACAAATGTTGATAAACCAGCTCTGTGTACCTCCCCAGCCTGCAGAATATTGTCCCGGTTTTGGACGGCCCTGTGGAAGCGCAGGCAAATCCTGAGAAGAAGCTGCAGGAACAGGAGAAACGTATCGAGATATCCTGCGCTTTGGCAGCCGAGGCCTCTCGCCGCTCCCGCCTGCTCTCTGGTGAGGAAGCCTGCCGTCCTGAGGAGCCTGAGCAACCCCTTTCTGACCTCTGACCCCTGTTTGACCCTTTGTGTCGATCACCAACCCTGTCCACTCTCACTGTCCCTCACTGTCTTAAAACTCCTACTTCAGAGCTAAGGTGGCACACAGCATTTAGAGCAGACTTCTAAAAAGCTAAACTGCAAAATAAAACAAATATTGAAAAAAATACAGGCTTAATGTTTATTTATTGAAGTATTTTGTACAGATATTTTACAGCTACAAAATCTGAACTTGTGTCAGCTCTGCTCTGAAGTACTGTCTCTTCCCATGCAGAACTGAGTATAATGTCAAATCACAATAAAGTGAAGAGCTTAATCTTTTATAACTAAACTGACTTTTCTTAAGCCATTAATTTCTCATATACAAGACACACGCACATCATGTGTACATGCCAGACCATAAAAGATATTGGTAGGTAAAGTTAGAGCTCTTTTAGATTAGATCATGTCACAAACAAACAACTGAAGAGAAGCACCTCTCATGTTGCTGCGTTATATAATTTCTTATTTTAGCTCATTTTCCTTTAAAATATAATATCTTTGATTTGTAGACTTGTACAGTCGATACCATTTCTCTACATTCACGCCGATGCTGAATCGCTCAGGATCATGAGTTCTGACCGTGTGGTCCAGCAACTTCTTTATCATTTGTGTTCCATTTCCTGGAGCTTTTTATGTCATGCTTTTTTTTATTCAGCAGTCTGACCTGTGGTCCTTTGAGAACACGCCAGACTACCTCTCTGTTCCAAAACCTTTATTTATTTATTTATTTATTTATTTATTTATTTATTTATTTATTTGTCGTGTGTGAATTTTCCCATCAATTCGTTCCATTGCATTGCAGCCCAGATCACCTCGAGTCCCCCCGCCTCCCCGACCAACCTGGCCCCTCCCCCTTCCTCTGGCTTCTCTGACTCCTCCCACATCATGAAGGTGTGAGCGTGTGAAGGTGAGTTGCGCTCACTGCACAAAGGCCCCTTGCCCTTACTTTATTCACTTCCCTTCTTCCCGTGTATTCCCTGTGTGCTCCAGTACTGTTTTTACACTCTTCCCTTTGCACTTGGCTGAAAGAAAAAAAGAAACAGAAAACAATTTGATTGACGACATTTAGGTTTCATGTAGTTTTCACATTATTCCATATAGTATATAGAACTATATAAAAGCTATACAAACTGCGAGATTAGAGATTATTTCTTCAGAAAGACTGATAAAACGGTATTGGAGTGCAGGGGTAAATTGCTCCTTTTGGCCTTGCTTTGCGCTTACTCTTTTTTTAAGTGGAGCTTCTCTCAAACCTTTAGTACCTCACAGTACAGTTAGTAAAAGGGAAAGAAAGCTGGCAAATTAGTTAACATTGCAAAATAGTATGTGATGTTATTCCTAGCAAGATAAGAAGTAATTTGATTTTCAGGTATATATTTAGCACAGACACAGAGGTATATTTTAATGAAAACAAAGAGCAGGATTGATCAACCTATATCTCACAAACCTTCTGGTCAGCAGCCTATTGTCTTCACCCTGAGCCACCACTGCACTTCTAGATATTCTTAGTCAGGCATGTCCTTTAAATGAACATCACAGAGACAGTATTCACTCTCCAGCCACTTTAATATGAAACACATGTTGACCTGCTCATTTCTGCAATTAGCCCATCATGTGGTTGCAGATACAAGTCCAAAGATTCTGTTAATGTGTACAGAGACCTAGTTGTTGATGCCAGAACAGGTGGTTTGAGTATTAAAGAAACAGCTGATTTTCTTTTTCACACACAGAGGTCTCTAGAGTTTTAACAGAATTGTATGGGACAAAATCTTCAGTTTTGCAGGTGGAAACATCAATGTGATCTTCTGCTGATGGAGCCTCCTGCTCACTTTGGCTTGTACTTGTTAGGTTTGAGCTCTAGTATCCTTCTTCCTTTCAACCTCTCATCCATGAGGCACGTCTGCTGTGCATCTGCTGCTCACTGGATCGTTTTCTTTTTCACACCATTCCATATAAACTCTAGAGACTGTTATGTGTGAAACTCACAGCTTATCAGCAGTTTCTGAAATACTCAAAGCAGCCTGATTTGGTACTAAAATTCTCTCGTGTCTGCATGATATTATGCTTTGTGCTGAGGCCACATGATTGGCTGATTGAACTAATAAAATGGACAATGTCAGTATACGTTCTACAATCACACACACACACACAATCACACAAGAAATGATTACAGCCATTTTTGTTTTGCTATGATTGAATGTTCATGTGATGGTCAGGGAGCTTCTGTAGCCTCTCAGGAGGTGTTTCTTTGCTCGTCTGTCTCTACATCTTGCAAAATGCTAACACTTCACTTCCTGATTGCCATACTCAGTGTCATTTCTTCTCTTCGACTATTTTTAGCTCACGCGCTGGCTGCTGTCAAGTTCGATGGTGAACCCTTTTGAGAACGGCAAATAAACAACACACGAAAAGATTACTTATATTGTCCCATCTCCCCCAAACTGTGTATTTATCTCAGTTACTGACACACTAGGAGGGGGAAATACTACAAAACGTTTGGAAGCAGGAGATCCGAGGTTCGAGGGTGTGATCTCAAAGATGCGGTTCAGAGGTCGCTACAAAGATGAAGTCACATCCTGGCAGTGGGCCTCTCCTTTCTTTCTCCCTTTCCATGTCGGACCTAATGGCAGGACTTGTATGATGAAAACAACAGAAATTGTAACATAATGTAAGCTGCAAACTAGCCAGAAAGTCAGATTTGTTTACACAAAACAAACATCTGTAATATGGTGAGTGTTGAGAAAAAACTGAAAAAACTGGCCGGACACAAGTAAAGACACAAGTACGTCAGTAACCGAATGACAACCGAGGAACAGAGACAATTTACAAGCTACAGTGTTACAGTAGAAAAAAGCCCGAGAGGAGACAGGAGGCAAATGCCGTGTCAGAGCAAGTAAAGAGCAAGTAAGCCCAGGAACACAGACAGGAAGTAGCACGTCCCAGAGTAACGACGAGAGGAAGTTGACCAAAATCAGCACATCGGTACTTGACCACAGTGGCTGAAGACTAACTTTATAAAAGCTTAGCGTCCTAGATCTGCCAGATTCATCAGTGACCATAGACTGATGTCACAACCTGTCTACAGTGAAAAGTAACCACAAGAAGAAGACAAAAAGAAAGCATCTCGTTGTGAAGCACTTGCATGGGCACTTCTTTCCTCATTCCCTTTATTCCCTCATTTCAAAGGAGATCAAGACTCACTGTGACTCCATAAATCCTCTTTGTCTTTACTTTTACGCTGAATAATAGGGCTTGATGGGAACACTGGATCCCAATCACCAACAGGCCGGTACCTTAGAGTTCTGTTTGCACCACAGGTTCCTTATATATCAATAAACACAGCATATACAGTATATCAATAGACAGTGAATATATATATATATATATTATATTAATTTAATTTGTAATCAAAGCCATCTTTATAATGCTTCATTTCTAGTATTTTAGTTACCAGACCTGGTACCTAAAATGTCCGTGTATGTGGGTAAAATGATTCTAATGAAT
>NC_062519.1:12202374-12359874 GCF_022655615.1 Tachysurus fulvidraco
TTTGTGTTCATACTGTGTTCCTTGTGCAATTCCTGACTGTCCATTAGTTTGAGGTTTGTCTTGTGTGCCCATATATTTATGCGTTTTTTTGTTTGTTTTTTTTACTTTAACCAAGCATTGCATGGTGATCCAGTTAAATCCTCTCTCCTTCTGTTTTGCTGAAAATTACAGACACACCTGTATTTCTGTGGAAATATTGATGACAGCCAAGTTCCTAGTCTGTCCATAATATTCTACTTCCAGCAGCAGCCATGTTTTGAATAGCAGAAGAAGACCCAAGATGGTCTCAGCTCTATTCACTTTAAAAGAGTCCAAGATTGTTTGGAGTGTTCACTTATGGACACAGACTCTGAAGAATGAAGTGTGAAAACACCCTTAATAAAGCCCTAGTGAGCAAACCAGATTTGATGGTGGTGAGGAAAAATTCCCGGAGATGATATGAAGAAGAAACCATAAGAGGAACCAAAGGGAAGCCATCCCCATCTGGGTGACACCAAAAAGTGTGATTCTAAAACATTTCTCTTCTGTAACTGTGTACTGTATGGACAAAAAGTGTAATTGTGTAAACAGGAAGTCTATTGTTTATTTATAAACTGTCCACTGATGGAGACTTAAGTGCAAAATAGTTTCTTGGTGGTACTAAAACCTTCTGTTTATTTTCCATTTATAAAAAAAAACTCAGATTTTCTATGTGGTGTCAGTATCATTTTATACCTATATATCATTTCTTATATCATAATATAAAGACATAAGCAAAAAGCTCTCTTTATATACTGATGTTGCTCTTTTTATATACTGATGTTGCATGCTTTCAGGAAGGATTTCTTCTGCTTGACTGAGCTTGTAGGTACGGTGCTGCTTTTTAATAGCTGATTTTGAAACTTGACAAAACTTCTAAGACCATTCTAGTGCAGTTTTGTGTTTTCTATTAGTCTAACCGTATAACTGGAAAATTTGAATCATTGTGTAACATCATGTAATGTTTTGTTATGCAATCACATTTGCCTATTCTCTTGAAGAGTGCCAAAAATTAGGGCGTTGACTGTAAATGCCAAAAAAATAGCTGTTTTCAAGGCATGAGCCCAAAACCATTGAGCTTATTCAAGCTCAGCAAACGTTTTCCGTAAATGAGTTGTCTCTGCCATCTTTTTTGTTTTTACTATTTGGTTTTGTTACTCAGTAAACTGTATTGTCCTTATTAGGTGGAATGCATCATGCTGAGCTGTTTCCACGGGAAGCCCCAGGGGAAGAACCACACGATTCCTACTTGTAGTGTCATATACAGTAACCAGGCTCTTACTGGTGCTGCTGTCTTCAGGGCACTGTGGTTGGGAGAATGAGCTCTTTCAACATATGTAATTCCATTACAATTTTTTAGGAACCTTGGTTTTAAGAGCAAATTAGCAGAAGGCTATTAGCAATAGTGATAACAGCTTTAGTGTTAATGGAGTCCTTTTGGCACGATTTCCCAAATTGAAGCCTAGCAGTTGACAGAGCATATACGATTGTGTTGCACTATTGCTATATTAACTAGCTGCCATTAGAGTCTCGGTGTATTACTTCATTTTTTTTGGCCTGGTTAATGTTTACTACATATTGTCTGACATCAGAGTTCAAAGGTCAGGCTGACATGAGAGGCACACGTAAAGAATAATGAGGAGCTGAGGAGGTGAGCAAATCTGTCAGGAAAGTGAAGCGTGGACAGCATCATGGTGGGAATCTCAGAGTTTCAAAGTGAGTGTTGTTTATTTCGTTCCTTATTTTAGAAGCCTGTGTACACTGTGTGTGTAGTGTTTTTGGTGTGTGAATAGAAATAAAGACACACTTTCCAATTTAGCTGTACTAGCATTTCACTTTAATCTGCAAGAAAATAAAGCCAGATAAAGGAGTTGTTTTTTGTTGTTGTTGTTGTTTAAGCCATTTCAAATGAGATTAAAGACTTTATGTCAATGAGCTCTACATTCATTTCCAAGAGCTCTGGATCTCACACCATCTACACTGACATGCCTTACTTACATCTACAGGAAACAACATATTGGAAAAAAACTAAACAATGAAAATGTGTGATTTGAATATATTTTTTCTCCCCTGCTTACTAACATTGCTGCAGAGATCGGTGTGGGTTTGTCAGGCTTCGGCATATTCTTCCTGTTATTTGGAGTGTTGCTGTACTTTGACTCTGTCTTGCTGGCATTTGGTAACGTAAGTAGTTTTTTTTTAATCTAGACACTGCTCTTCTTCTATAGATGTAAGACACATGGCTAATGTGTGAAGATTAAAAGGAAATTTTCTTTAAATCTTCTAGGTTTATTATTTAAAAAGCCTTTTAAGACTTAAGACTGTGAGAGAATATGCTGGTTTGATTATATGCATATATATATATACACACATATATTTACCCTAAACCCTAGCACAAAGCTGAAACTCCATATTTTGTGAAAATCATTTTTTATTTTTTTTCCGGATTTTTTGTTTTTCACCCAAATAATGTGCCAGTACTGTAGGTGGACTGGACATGCCACATGTGCCCATAGGGGCCAATGATTGTGTTAATCTATGTGTGCATGCGGTGTACCTACAATTCCCAATGAATGAATGAATGAAGGAATGAATAGAAGGATGGATGGATGGATGGATGAAACTACTGCCAGTTGAACCACTTGGAGACTGTGGTGGTGGTTTTAAACCTTTTGCCTTCTCCATCAATAGATATTTGATGACTTTGACTTTAGTATTTGTACTAGTATTTTAGTATTTGTACAAGTTACTCGAAAGCTCCTGGTTACACAATTTCACTTGACTGAATACAGTTATAGAAGAATAATAATCTTACTTTCCAGTATTATCCAGATGATTATAGGCTCCCTTTGCTGTCTGGTTCCTTCTCAAGGTTTCTTGCCACCATTACCTCATGGCTTTCTCATTAGGGATCATTTTAAATTAAAATTTTAATCTGTGTACTTTTTAATTCAGAATTTTTTTATATTTTTGTTCAGATGATTTGAGACAGTGTTCATTGTTGAACACGCTATACAAAGAAATTTGAATTGAATGAATAAATTCTTTTACGGTCCAAATGAAACTCATAAATCTCATAAAGAGGGATTTTAATTTCACACCTCTCATGCACACATTCCATATAAAAAATTATCAAAAGTAGCTCTTTACCATATGTGGAATCCGGCACTGATACCTGAAATAATTCTTACTAATGGATGAATTAGGAAATGTATTAAGCACAACTAATGATGAGCTAACCTTAATTAATGAATTCATTTGTGAATAACAAGCACTTAGAGTACATGTCAGGAAATGTTTGCTATTTAATGTATTCTGTGGTAAGTGGTTATGACACTTAGCACACAAATTCTGAATGTTCTTGATATAATCTGCCACTTTTCTCAGATCTTGTTCCTGACTGGTCTGGCCTTCATCATTGGCCTGAGAAGAACGGCTCACTTCTTCTTCCAGAGGCAAAAACTCAGAGCTTCCTCCTTTTTCCTGGGTGGTGTGGCTTTAGTGGTGCTCCGATGGCCACGCATAGGCATGCTCGTGGAGAGTTATGGCTTTGTGCTTCTGTTTAAGTGAGTAACATTTGATCAGTTGATTTTTAAAGAAGTGATATAAAGATGCAGCGGTAACTAATTATTATTTGGGTTCTTTTTGTCTAAATTTAAATGGGCTGTGTCAGGCAGTGACACTGTCTCTAGGTCTATCTGTTCAGTGCTCCAAATCTCTGTATGTTTATTTATGCTGCCTTCATGTGCTGTCAAATTCATCCCATTTCCCAGTTCTGAAGTGGTAATTACAAGTATGCTGTGTTCACATGCTTTGTTGTTGAAAAGGACATGAAACATTGACACCAGGTCCATTCTTACACATTACTTTTCACTGACAGTTCTCAACCTCAGCTCCATCACTCGACTTCATGGTCGTTCTCAACTAGAGATCTTTTCTATTTTTTTCATTAATCCAACTTACACAGTTATTATATCTGCCTCTACTACTTTCAAAAGGTACAATAACAAACTAGTGTTAATTTTGTCACCTATTTTTAATTTAGTCTTAGTCTTATTCTTGTGCCAAATGTCCTTGTTAGTTTTAGACATATTTAGTCATTCACATATCATTTTTTGTCAGTCACGTTTTAGTCGACTAAAAATCTCGTCATTTTAGTCTAGTTTTAGTCAAAAAATTGTAGATTTTTTTTTTAAAATAACACATTATTACTGAGATTATTACTGATAAACATTTCAGTTAAAAAAAGTGTTTCATATATCTCAAACATTGGTTAAATGTCATAATTACCTGACAAAATACACTTGTTGAATGATTTTTGTTGAATGCAAATGTTAAACGTGTCTGGTTTTCAATTTCTGATTTAGGAGACACATTCACAAATGATTAACCTGTTCTGAAGAGTATTTTATTTTAACCAACACAATTCAAACTTAAGTTACAAAGGTTTTTAAAACTGTTTTGTTTGCCTTGTGTCTCATGTTTCTGTTCAAATCAGAAATAAAATAAATGTACTCAGAATAACTGAAAAGAATAGGCCTACTTTACTGTGGGCCTAAAATACAACCTATTTACAATCTAGGTTGATCTCTTGGGAAATAACAAATAAGATTTAAAAAGACTTCAACAAGGCTCAACAATGAACAGTTCTGCTGTTGTTACTACAGCTGCTGACGCTAAAGTTTACTACAGCTGCTGACGCTAAAGCTTACTACAGCTGCTGATGCTAAAGCTTACTACAGCTGCTGACGCTAAAGCTTACTACAGCTGCTGATGCTAAATCTTACTACAGCTGCTGATGCTAAAGCTTACTACAGCTGCTGATGCTAAAGCTTACTACAGCTGCTGAAACTTCCACTTTAGGAATGTGTAGCGTCTTGTACCAGTCATTTTAGATTTCATGTCCCAGGCACCCTAAATTTCTACATCTACTCCTCAATTAACCGATGAGCAACCCAGTTTTACACCCACACCTGGCTCCAGAATGTCTGGAGTCTCCACAAAGACCAGATACCCACATGCGGCTCATTGGGGCCTGCAAACAGAACTCTCTCACACACACACACACACACACACACACAACACAACACAACACAATGAGACATTCCGTTTACTAATAAAACCCAAGATAAGGTACTCTAAGGTTCTCATTCTTATAACCCTTTTTGTAATGTGTTTCTTCTTTTAAGGCTTGCCTGACTTAAAATTATTTGCTCCTTAATTTCCTGACAAGGGTGTATTTTATTCATGTGTCAGAAAACAACATTGTATTTTAAAATCCGTTATACTCTATCATCATATCTTACTGATCATAGCATGTTAATGTATACCTGTTCTAATGCCGTATGCCCCTTTAAGGTCTGATGTCAGAATGTATACGAAGCTATCGTTTTCTTTTTACTTCCCTAATGAAAGTGCATCTTGTTTATGTTTCATTTGTGTTTCTTTGCCTTTATCTTTGCCTTGATTAATGATCTATGTATGTAATGTACCGCTGCCTTCATACCGTCATTACCCTTCATGTTTAGTATCCAAATGACCACAAAATTATCGGTTACTCATTTTTCAAGCACTGGTGTATTTTATTTGAGCACGAAAGGCGCCATACCATCTTAATACACCCTGGATCAAACGTTAAAGTCATCTAAAAGTTTGATAGCTAAACCACGCCCACAGACACCTGAAACAAAGGGAGTTTTTCCCTTCAAAATCCTGACCGAAGTATTGGTCATCTCCCCAAAGATGGGTGGAGTTCGCGACCTTTAAATTGTCAGAAACACCACTAATCCGTGGTCAGACTTTTGGAACAGCTTCAAGACGACTCCATCTTCCTTCAAAGAACTTCCAGCAAGCTTCACTTCCAAGAACGACAACTGCTCTGATCTTCAGGAGAACTTGGAAGAATGTCTGACCCTAACTGAAACTAACCACCAGAATGTCTGACCCTAACCACCCTAACTGACTCTTCAGAGATTTCTCAGTTGCATCCGGACTCTTGTTCAGTAAGCCAATGCAAGTAACCGTTTCCTTTACCAACCAATTTAGATGCGTAATTTTAAGTAGGAATCTTTCATTGAATCTTAAGGTGAATTTAAGTTTCTGTGACGATTTCCCAGTTAGGGTGTGATTAATTTTTGAGTCTAAGCTTGCCATTCCTTTCCTTCCTTTCTCTAGTTTCTTCTTTCCAGTCTCTTCCTCCCTTTCCCCAATTTTAATTTCTTTTGTTTTATTTTATTTTCATTTTCGTTTTCCCTATTTCTTTTGTTTGTTTGTGTAGTTAGTTTTATGTTGTGTTTGTCTCATTCATTAAATGTCACAATTTTGAGCCACAGGTGATTTGTCTCTGAGCATCGCTCACAAATTAAGGTACCTGCAACATCGGGTCTGAACCACATGCTCTATTAAGTTAATTTAATTTAAATTACGGTATACAGTAAAAGAAGAGCGAATCTTTCTTGGCCGGGAAGATACCGCCTTCATAGAATTAATAAAGGTTACACGGCCTGTTCGCCGGACGAACAGACCAAATAAGCGTAACGTTAATTCCAGTACCGTTAATTTCAACTTAGGTTAAAATATTTGGAAGTCACTATAACACGTTATAGTTACTTATAAATATTTACCTTGCTTCGCGAGCCAAAATCGCTACAAATGAATTAATCACTCGAGTTCAAAGGCAAGATTTGCAACAGAAAGCAAAATCCAAACCATTGAGGGTTATTTAAAGTAAAAGAAAAAAAAAAAACTCTAACTAAACTTTAACCAGAGCAGTTGCTGTTATCACTCTAGACTTTGTTAAGTTTTAGAAAAGCACTTCTTTCTAATGTAACTCTTGCTCTGTTGCGGCTGATGAAAAAGCAGAGACAATCGTAGACGAAAATGAAGAGAGATTTTATCTTAGTTTTTATTTTATACAAAACATTTCCGCCTCATCTTTTTTCGTCAACAATAATGCATGTTAATTTAGTCTTAAGGAGGGGCAGGGTGGCCTAGTGGTTAGCACGTTCGCCTCACACCTCCAGGGCTGGGGGTTCGATTCCTGCCTCCGCCTTGTGTGTGTGGAGTTTGCATGTTCTCCCCTCGCCTCGGGGGTTTCCTCCGGGTACTCCGGTTTCCTCCCCCGGTCCAAAGACATGCATGGTAGGTTGATTGGCATCTCTGTAAAATTGTCAGTAGTGTGTGAGTGTGTGAGTGAATGAGAGTGTGTGTGCCCTGCGATGGGTTTGCACTCCGTCCAGGGTGTATCCTGCCTTGATGCCCGATGACGCCTGAGATAGGCACAGGCTCCCCGTGACCCGAGAAGTTCGGATAAGCGGTAGAAAATGAATTGATAACTGAATTTAGCGTTTTTGGACAGTGGTGCAGTCTTGTCATCGTCTCGTCTTAGTCATAAAAAAAAGGTTGTTGACGAACATATTTCATCTCGTCTCGTCTGACGAAATTAACACTAATTAATGTAAGATACAGTGAGTTTTGAATAAAATTCAGTCTTTTGTTTTTCAGGTCATTTTTCCCGATGGCGTTTGGATTTCTTGGAACAGTACTGAATATGCCGTTCCTCACTACAGTAAGAATATTAATAAGATGATATCCTTCAACCCTTACACAGTTAAGATGAATTTGATGACAGCAGTTTTGATTTCCCTTCCTTTCTGCTTTAGCTATTTAATTACTCAGGAAGCAGCTCTTCTATGGTGTAAGAGTTGTGACGGAGATACGGCACAGTGCACATGAGAACACTGGGATACAAGCGTAGAGCCGAAGATGTAGCGTGTGGCGGCTTTTGTGTAACAACAAACTTAAAAAAAAAACATCCTTGAAGGACACCATGAACTCCACTGCTCAGTCCTGTGTATGTGTGTGTATGGAATTGATCCTATTTTAAGAAGAATTTCAATTGTGTATTGTTTTGAATAAAGCACGTGTTATTTTTAAACCCTGCCCTTGATGTTTTAATGCTTTGGAATACTTAGAGAAATTCAGATCTCAGTTGTACAGTTAATTAACTATGAATGACGCCAAGCTGATGAGCTTCATTTCCTTCTCTCAATAAGGTTCAGTATGCACAGAGTTTCTAAAGCTTGTTGACCTGCTCCAGTCTTCATCTCCATTTTGGAGGAGGATTTGTTCAGTGTGGACCCTCTGTCCTTTTTTTTCTTTTGTTTTTTTAATTTAGATTTTAAAATCTCATCAAATTTAATTATTAGATGCTGATGGCAAATTCCATAAAGGTGCTTCATAAATCCAGTTACTGGTTGGCCAGGACAGAGAGAGAGAGAGAGAGAGAGAGAGAGAGAGAGAGAGAGAGAGAGAGAGAGAGAGAGAGAGAGAGAGAGAGAGAGGGAGAGAAACGCAGTCAGATCAGAGAGTGTTACTGGGGTCTCACCAACGGCCTGCTGGGAAACTTATGACGCAGGATCGCTTGGAGTATAAAGAGGGGTTTGGAGATTAATACAGGGAGTGTGTTGTGTATTAAAGAGTCCCGTATTCACTGCACATCCAGAGCTGAGGAAGTTCGTACAGGTGTGTTATTTACAGTTTTGCTCATGATGAGCTCTCATACAAGGCTTGGTTATTTTTATAATGCAAATCTGTGTGTAATGGCATGTATGTATCTGTCCCTCTGTGTTTCTCTGAATGTACAGTATCTGTCTTAGTGTGTGTGTGTTGGTGTGTGTGTGTGTGTGTGTGTGTGTGTGTGTGTGTGTGTGTGTGTGTTTGTGTGTGTGTGCGTGTGTGTGTGTAGGTGGCATGGTGGTGTTATGTGGGTGCATTTTGTATTTGGCAAGTAAAAAAAAAGTGAACTGGTTTAATGGGAATTGAACCGATCCATTGAAAGAAGTTTGAAGCAGATAAAAGAAATTCATTGAATTATTTACTTTATTATCAGCTGCTCTTTAGTGTTATTATGATCTGCATAAAAAGGACTGATAGTACTGACTACTGACAATAAATATAATATTATTGCAAAAAAAAAATTTGGCTTTTCAAAAATTTTAAATGTATATGAATAACATTAGATTTTAACATGGTCACATCATCACAGCTGCAGTGTCAGGTGTAACCTTTCAGCTTCAGACCTCGGCAGGAAAAGGTGACGTCATTGATAGTCTTTGATGGTGTTTGTTGTTTTTGAAGTGTGTTTGTGTGTGTGTGTGTGTGTGTGTGTGTGTGTGTGTGTGTGTGTGTGTGTGTGTGTGTGTGTGTGTGTGTGTGTGTGTACGTGTGTCTGTGTGCATTTTATACTGTATATTGGTGTTTATAAAACATTTGTTACTGAAGTCAAGGTTTTGACTGCTTTTAGATTACATTTTGTGTGTGTGTGTGTGTGTGTGTGTGTGTGTGTGTGTGTGTGTGTGTGTGTGTGTGTGTGTGTGTGTGTGTGTGTAGTATCCAGATAGTAAAAACAAGTAAAACATATTTTATTTATTTATTTATTTTTTAAATACAATTAAAAACACACACACACATACACACCATACAACACACACATACAATATGCAGATAATAAAAATCCACCCTCTTGACTAATTGCTTCAGATCACAAAGAGATCTTGTATCTGAAATTCAGCTCATTGTTGATTTCATGAACATTAACTTTGACATTTGTTTATGTTTTATCGTGGCTGCTCCCTGTATTCAGGTTGTGATTATTGTATTTCCTCCCAGACACAGTGCAGAGATTTTCCTTTTGGGAACTGTGGAGGCTACTAGAAATGCTTCTGATTGCAGCGATACTCCTGTTATCAGTTAGACTTGGTGAGAGCAATCCCACAAGAGAGTACACTGAAGGTATTACACAATGAACAGACACACTGTATTATCTCATGAGATATACCTCACCGTCACAACATCAAAGTTTGAAAGGTTTTGGAATATCTCAAGCATTACATTTATATTCAGAGACGCTGCTGATGTCCAACCAAAGCTGTGAAAATCTTATTTAAGGTGGTTTTTACACTTACAGCAATATAGCACTGTGCAGCCTAGCAAAGGCAAATAATTAAAAAAAAAAGGATTAAAAAAAATCCAAATATAAGATAACAAAACACAAAACAATATCTGTTTTTTCTGTTCAGCTGTTTGAAATGGACCAAAGTAAGAGAGTGGGCTGTGTTGAACAGCCGAATGATTCACAGGAAATGAACCACATGAGTCAAATGTTAAAGAGGTGAATTAAAGCAGCACCTCAGCAGGGTCAGGATCGAGCCGTTAATATGATTTGCTATAAAAAGGTGAGCCGCATATCAGTAAATGCTGATATTCAACTCGGCATGAATATATAGACGTTCACAGGGAAGTGATCGCTTAGTGGGTAAGGCATTGGATTACTAATTAGAAGATTGAGAGTTCAATTCCCAGGACCACCAAGCTACCACTGCTGGGCCCTTGAGCAAGGCCCTTAACCCTCAGTTACTTAGCTGTATAAAATTAGATTAAATGCAAGACACTTTGGATAAGGATGTCTACCAAATGCCAGAAATGTAAATGTCAGTCATTCTGCACAATGCTGAATTTCTTTAAGAACCATCGACGGGTTCAAACATGAAGAACAGATTAAAAGATTTTTCATTTGTAAAGTTATAGCTTTCAAATAATCAAATACTCATATGAGCTTAAACTGTAATCTTAAGGTGTGTAATTCAGTTTCATAAACCAGTATGCATGTAGTCTATAAAAGCATACATTTAGTATACTATTATATTCACTCACTGTCCACTTTATTAGGAATACCTGTACACCTGCATTCAATCATGCAATTATCTATTCAAACAGTTATGTTTCTGTGAGTCTTCTGCTGTTATAACTCATCAGCCTTAAGCTTCTCAAGATTAAGCTTAAGCTTTTCTGCTCACTACAGCTGAAATTTTAGTCTCCCTGACATCCAAAATGTCCCTTAGACCTCCTTCCTTTGTTCCTGTAGATGAGACTCCAGAGGATCGAGTGCTTGAGGTTTTGCAGAGAATTGCTGCACGGCCCACACACAAACCTCTGGCGTCCAAACACTCGTCTCACCTCTTCATGGACATGTCTGACCCATGGCTAAAGCCACGATTTCCCAGAAGTTCATGGTGGTGGTACATTGAAAAGCCTCATGCTGAAACCAAGAGGAGGCAGAATCTAGCCTCATATAATCTGAATTCATTCGGCCTTCGCTATGGGAAGTGAGATCAGGCCATGGATACAGCAGGGATTCTGCTTACAAATATTAAACTGTTATAATTATCATTGTTTTCTGATGCATCCTTGATTATATTAGGCTTAAAAAAATGTGCACAATTTATCTCATTTGTCGCTTCAGACAGCTGCTTCTAGATGGATGTAGTAAATAAATCTTCTATCCATATCATAAAAACTTTATAATCTTTGATAAAATCCTGTGTGAGTATTTTTACTGTTTCATTTACTACGTATGCATTACAGTATAGTGTATATCCCATGACCGATAGTATTACAAACGCTATTTCTTCCAGGGCATTTATTTTGAAATAATTGATCATTTCTAAACCATTGGATAAAATATTAAGTTTCAAGGCAAATGAAGCTTGAATACACAATCTGAGAATCCCTGATCTGATTAAAGCCTGGCAACGGCATTCTGTTTAATCAGTTAAAAGCAATTATAGTTCAGTAGCTATTACCTTCGGTTTCTGTAGCGTGAACCATCTAATAAAAACATCTCCAAAGTCCTCACAATAGCAAGCTGATTCATCAGTCATGTGGCATTAAATCTACATGATAATAAACACACATATTTTACATATTATATTATATAGCAATATGTGTCTTTTAACAAACTCGCTAACGATTTTAGTCGATTTTATTAGTCAGTGATTCGTGTTAATGTGAGTTCAAAGTACTGTTAATGATAAATATAGTTTTTTTTAAGGTTTTCAAGGTATGTAATAACTTTGCATGACACTGTCTTATAGTAACTGGCTACAATATTTTTTTTATTATTCTTTTCAGCTTAAATGGTAAATATGTTTCTTTTTCTAACTGTTTATAATTCTGTATATAATTCTGTATCACTTAATTTTATCATATAGAAGCAGATATTTGTAGAATACATGCGGCTGACGAGAATATTGAGGAGGGAGGAAACCCTTATATAAAGCGAAGCCCCTCTATATAGTGCAGTCTTGTTTTTTTTTTCCTGTTACCCGCCTGAGCTTGTCTCACCACGAGTTTCCACTGAGTATGGCATCGAACATGTCTGTTTCTTTTAATGCTACAAACATTCCAAAAACTGCAAGTCAGATGAATGGCCATAAGTACCATTCGAGTACTGGAAACGGAAAAGGTAAAGCTATATTTCTATGAATGTTATACATTTATAATTAAGTGTATTATTTTGTCTAAAGTTTTGTTACAAGTTTCTAAAATACACACTTTTTTCATACTGACTTCAAATTAGGAAACCATGGGGCCATGTTTTAGTAAGTAAAATAAATTATTGCTTATTAAAAGCTTTTTTTTGTAAAGAACATTGATTGATTAATTAATTAATTAATGAAACATTAATTTAGTAAAGATCCTTAATTATTATAGGATTTTAATCTTAATTGTTCTTAACTGCTTGATTGTGGATTTATGTTAAATTTCAGCATGGTGCCCTTACTGTATTGTGTCGTTTGTCTCCTTATCTTCATAACGGTTCTTCTACTGATCATATTGTTCAAAACGTACTGCAAAAACTGCACAGGTGAGTAACAAACTTGAACTGAATACTTGTGATTCTTTTATCCTGACTGTTAAAATACTGACTAATATTTTTTTTATTTTATTGCTAAAATTTTTTGCTATTTATTCAGAAGTATCTAATCATCTCTGACCTACTGATTGTATAGAGAACACCCAATTATCCCATATATATAAAATCACATACTACTACTACTACTACTACTACTACTACTAATAATAATAATAATAATAATAATAATAATAATAAGAAGAAGAAGAAGAAGAAGAAGAAGAAGAAGAAGAAGGAAAAAAGACTAGAGTGGCATAATGCAGAATTGCGAGTATTAACAGTGTTGAAACTATATTTGCTAAAAAATTTTAAATTTTTTTGTTTTAAAAAACAAACAAACAAACAAAAACAATTAATTTAGTTTCTATTTATTTATATATTTTTTGTTCCTTCACTTTTCTTAAAGTCGTGTCCCTTCAGCTGAAGCACTTGAAGACAAGATTGTACTATTTAATCAAGTCAATACTGATCATGTTATTTTTGAATTAAAAATTTATTCACTTAGTAAAGAATACGAAACAGAAGCCTCGGACTCCTGGATCTCACTAAATAGTTATTTTTGCACATGTATAATTCAGAATATGTTCTCAAGCATAATAGTGGGACTTGTAGTGATAATAATATACTGTAGACCTCAATTACTGAGATAAGATTCAATAATTTACATATTTATTTTTTATTGATTAGCTAAATTTAGAGTATTAAAAAATGAATTTACCCAGAATGTTAGAAATTAAATATTCCAGTAGAACAAGAAACAGTATTAATTAGTTTTTATTAAATTAGTATTGTATTAATTTAGTATTATTAGTTATAGTATTTATTAATTAGAAGGGTTAATAATTAAATATTATTATATAATAATAATTAAATAGAATGAAATTAAAAAAACAAAGCTGATGGTTTAAATGTGTGCCACTTTCAGTTAACAAGCGGGATTCCAGCATCGAAGGAGGCACTTTTCGCATGAGTGATCTCAGTCATAACCCAGACCTCGAAAATCCTACAAACAACTTTGTCAATGATTTAAACAATTCACAATCATACAGTAAGGACAATTCTACAGATTCTGTGCAATTGCTATATTTGTACCATGTAGTATTGTTTTTTTTATATAAATATAAACCATCTTTTATTTTGTCTTAAAGATGCATGCTGTGATGATTCATCCTCTACTAGTTCTGACAGCTTGTCTACACCAGTATGTATTATTATTATTATTATTATTATTATTATTATTATTATTATTACTACTACTACTACTACTATTATTATTATAGAATTAGTGTCACACACTGTAAAATGGTCTTATCATGCAATAATGATTCTTATCATGTATATATATATATATATATATATATATATATATATATATATATATATATATATATATATATATATGTGTGTGTGTGTGTGTGTGTGTGTGTGTGTGTGTGTGTGTGTGTGTAAAAACATGCATGTTAAATTTAAAGATTTATGATCATCCACTATATACTGTGTCATGTCTGCTCACATTTCTTTCAGTATGAAGATAAACAGAATAACAATAAAGAGCATTACATGAGTTTGAAAACCAGCCTTCAAAATCCAGAGTATGAAAATGTTCTTGATGGAAAACCCACCAGAACTCTAAATTGTGAAAACAAGAAGGCAAAGAAAAGCCGAGACTATGTGAACATCGAAGAACACACGAATATGCCTTTAACTCAGGGCAGGACAAGCAAATGCAAGAGGCAACAAGGAGACGAGGAGGAGAGTCAAACCAGCAGTGAGAGCAGCAGCGACGAGAGTGAAGAGGATTCTGTAAATTACACCATGGTTGTGTTTAAAGAAACTCCAAATGTAGTCCAAAGAGAACAGTAAAGCTGGACTTACTGCTGGATTTACTTTTTAACTCCATTTCGTCCATGCGGTCCATAATCATGACATAAAGACTTCAAAACATGATCTAAAATAAGTGCTTTGTTTTGTCAGGTGATTATGTACATGAGGTATAAAGTGATTTCTACCATATAAGGAAAAAAGAAAACGAAGAATTATTTTTATGATCTGATGAACGTACCCTGTGGTACTGATTATTATCATAATATCCTGTTAGGAAGGAACTGCTATGTGCAGCTCAGCAGGGTGGCAGGATAAAAGGCTTATTTTCGGTTTCTGTGTTTCTGCGTGTTAGTCATTAATCTTCTTAATACACTGTGAGTTTTTTGTATGTAACATTACAATTTCATTTAGTCAAAATTCTTATTGCAATAAAATTCTGACCTTGATGATGATTTAACAAATATATGTACCACTTTTGTTTTAGTTATTTATGTTGGATTTTTGAATTCTGAATTTCTTTGGATATTTGTTTAGGGGTTTAATTTCAGCAGTTCAGCAGTTTACATTTATTGTCAGGGGGCTCATATTTAATTTTTGATTGCTGGGGAAAAAACATTTAGAATGTATTCATAGTAAATATTTCATAGAGAAAATACCAAAACAACAACAACAAAAACAAACAGTTGATTAGTTACAGTAGGTGAGGGTTAAGGTCCTTTCTCTCATCCTAGCAGGGGCAACAATTTAGTAGTAATGTTTGAACATTCTGATCAGTAGCCCAATATATACAGTATCCCACAGATGTGAGTACATCACTCACATTTTTGTAAATATTTTATTATATCTTTTTATATGACAACACTGAAGAAATGACACTGTGGTAAAGTAGTAAGTGTACAGCTTGTATAACAGTGTAAATATGCTGTTCCCTCAAAGTAACTCAACACACAGTCTAAACCGCTGGCCACAAAAGTGAGTACACGAAGTGAAAATGACCAAATTGGGCCCAAAATGTCAATATTTTGTGTGGCCACCATTATTTTCCAGCACTGCCTTAACCCTCTTGGGCATGGTGTTCACCGGAGCATCACAGGTTGCCACTGGAGTCCTCTTCCACTCCTCCATGGCGACATCACAGAGCTGGTGGATTTTAGAGACCTTGTTTGAGGATGCCTCACAGATGCTCAATAGGGTTGGGTCTGTAGACATGCTTGGCCAATCCATCACCTTTACCCTCAGCTTCTTTAGCAAGGCAGTGGTCGTCTTTGAGGTGTGTTTGGGGTCGTTATCATGTTGGAATACTGCCCCCTGGCCCAGTCTCCGAAGAGAGGGAATCATGCTCTGCTACAGTTGGTCACAGTACATGTTGGCATTCATGGATCCCTCAGTGAACTGTAGCTCCCCAGTGCCAGCAGCACTCATGCAGCCCCAGAACATGGCACTCCCACCACCATGCATGACTGTAGGCAAGAAACACATGTCTTTGTACTCCTCACCTGGTTGCTGCCACACACGCTTGACACCATCTGAGCCAAACCATGACGAGGCCTGTTCTGAGTGGAACCTGTCCTGCTAAACTGCTGTATGGTCTTGGCCACCATGCTGCAGCTCCGTTTCAGGGTCTTGGCAATCTTCTTATAGCCTACGCCATCTTTATGTAGAGCAGCAATTCTTTTTTTCAGATACTCAGAGAATTCTTTGCCATGAGGTGCCATGTTGAACTTCCAGTGACCAGTATGAGAGATTGAGAGCGATAACCCCAAATTTAACACACCTGCTCCACAGTCACACCTGAGACCTTGTAACACTAACGAGTCACATGACACCAGGGAGAGAAAATGGCTGATCTGGCCCAATTTGGACATTTTCACTTAGGGGATTACCCACTTTTGTGGCCAACGGTTTAGACATTAATGGCTGTGTGTTGAGTTATTTTGAGGGGACAGCAAATGTACACTGTTATACAAGCTGTACACTCACTACTTTACATTGTAGCACAGTGTTATTTCTTCAGTGTTGTCTTATGAAAATATATTTATAAAAATGTGAGTGGTGTACTCACTTCTGTGGGATACTGTACATATATTGGGCTACTTATCAAAATGTTCAAACATCACTAATACAATATTGCCCTGGTAGGCTGAGGGAATATATATATATTCCCGCATCGGAGTGATCTCTTTCAGCAGGATAATGTACCTGCCACATTGTTCAGCAGTAGTTTTAGGAACATAACAAAGTGGCCAACTAACTTTACATCTTACAGGAATGAAGTCAGCAGGTGGTTTTAAAGGTGTGTGTGTGTGTGTGTGTGTGTGTGTGTGTGTGTGTGTGTGTGTGTGTGTGTGTGTGTGTGTGTGTGTGTGCGTGTGTGCGTGCATGCGTGCGTGTGTGCGTGTGTGTGTGTGTGTGTGTGTGCAGACTTAAGCACACAAAAGCTCAATTTCTGTTAGTGGGTTAGTAAAAGGAAGCCTGTTTACATCTACATATTATATATTTTTAAAGTTAATTTTAAGTTAATGTTAACAGTAAAGAGCACAATAGACAACTCAACTGCCTCTATTTATCAATCTATTAATAAATAAATAAATAAATAAATAAATAAATAAATATATCTATCTATCTATCTATCTATCTATCTATCTATCTATCTATCTATCTATCTATCTATCTATCTATCTATCTATAGAAATTGTGCTGGGACTACCATTTATTTTTTACAGGCACAGGGATGTCATGTTCGGTTTTATGTTGTTTACTTTGTTCTTCATACTAGATTAGTTTATGAAGCAAATGTCATTTCATTATTTTTGAAGGAATTTTCAATTTTACAGCATTTCTTTACAAGTGAAATATGACTGTCAGTTGAACTTGAAAAAAAAGGGGCTCTACCATCGTCGTGTCAGTTTGGGTTGTCTGTTTTTTTCCATTGCAGAAGACCACATGTTAACGTAGGAGGCCAGCATGATATCGCAGCTAGATAAAGAAGTGCTCTCAGGTCTTAAGAAATGTTTATTAGATTCTTAAGAAATTAGTTTATATACTATATACTATGTTAATTGTTTTTTGATGTTGGACTATTTGGTTGTGCTGGACTCGTTTTACATTAACCTATGATATGGGATTTCATGTACATTTGCACTTAGCAGATTGCTTTACTTTCAAAGTAAAACAGCCTCTAATCAAACAAACGGATCGTGGTTTATACTTTAACATGTTCTGAATCTAGGAGGCATGGTGGCTTAGTGGTTAGCATGTTCGCCTCACACCTCCAGGGGCCGCCTTGTGTGTGTGGAGTTTGCATGTTCTCCCCGTGCCTGGGGGTTTCCTCCGGGTACTCCGGTTTCCTCCCCCAGGCCAAAGACATGCATTGGAGGTTGATTGGCATCTCTGGAAAATTGTCCATAGTGTGTGAGTGTGTGAGTGAATGAGAGTGTGTGTGCCCTGAGATGGGTTGGCACTCCATCCAGGGTGTATCCTGCCTTGATGCCCGATGATGCCTGAGATAGGCACAGGCTCCCCGTGACCCGAGGTAGTTCGGATAAGCGGTAGAAAATGAGTGGGTCAGAGAGTGTTCTGAATCTCAGGAATATATCCAGATTACCAATGTTAATGCATCCAATATGAATCCAAAACAGATTTCATTAAAAGCTCAAACTATTGCAACAGCAAGTTTACATGAACCCATCTCTGTAAGCCAGCAAACAGAAAGGATTTACAGAATTTCATTTACAGAAAGGAAATCATTTATTTTATTACCATTTTATTGAAAATTCCACTCTTAAAGATGTTTTGTATTGAAAAGTGCAATTAATATATTTTTCATTTTAATAACATCAGTCTGTTCCTCTTGATGCACTCAACATGTACCGGTGTCAGTCAGGTGATACCAAAAATTAAGCTCACAAACTAGCTGGGTAAAAAAACACAAACATCTCTGGTGAGAAGGCCCAATGATAAGACACAAGAAGAGCCTATGACTGCCAAGAAAAAGAAATCTACATTTGTTAGAAAATATCAGGAGTCGTACTTAAAACGCGGGTGATTGTGATGCACTAAGCCCTCTCTGTATAATATGTAGCAGTAGACTTGGCACCTGTAGATCATCCTGCATTAAAAGACAAGCCTTTTCTGTTTTCAGAGTTTTCTAAAAGTAAAAAAACGTGACCAAGAAGGTCAGAAGCAATTACTGAAGGTCACCATATCAATAAACGGGAGTGTGCTAACAGTTCAAGGTTCGCACTGATTCTCCATTATTGGCGAGTGCTATTTTTATGCACTTTGTGTTTGTTTTTATGCTTGATGATTTCATGGATGGTGTAACCTGAAATTGCACATGTGAACTCAGATGTACACATGTTTTACATCTCATGTTAGTCCTGTTCACCAAGTTTAATATGTTGTGTATTTTAAAATTAAAATGCTTTTAATTTTAACATTAAAATGCTTTTCTGCTTACCACTGGTGTAAAGAGTGATTACATGAGTTGCTGTAGACTATAGTTATAGGTCATTTTCCGGTGATCTATAATGAACTTTATAAGGAGTTTCAGCCTGCATACACTCAGCTCATAAAATGTCTTTTGTTTTTCAGACCGTTCTGTGTAAACTTTAGACACAGTTGTGTGTGTGTGTGTGTGTGTGTGTGTGTGTGTGTGTGTGTGTGTGTGTGTGTGTGTGTGTGTGTGTGTGTGTGTGTGAAAATCCAATTACATCAGCAGTTTCAGAAAAATTCAAACCAGCCCATCTGGAAACAGCAATGCCAAGTTACAGAGATCACATTTTTCCCCACTCTGTGTACACTCACACATACAAGCAGTTATCAATTCAGCCAATCATATCCCAGGAGTGCAATGCAAAAATATCATACAGATACAAGTCAAGATGGAGGGTGAAGGAAAAGTGTGATCTCTGTGACCTGTGTCCTGAAATTACATGGTTTTTGATACTAGATGAACTGGGTTGATTATTTCATAACCTGTTGATCCCCTGGAATTTTCACCCACAATACTCTCTAGAGTTTACTCAGAATGGAGCAAAAAAAAAAAAACACTGAGTGAGTGAGAGCTCTGTGGGTGGAAAAACCTGAGTGATAAGAGGTGTCAGAGAAAAATGGCCAGATTGGTTCAAGTTGCAAGGCGAGATCTAGTAACACAAGTAATCACACTTTATGTCTGTAGAGGGCAGAAGAGTCTCTCAGCATGTACAAAACATTGAATCTTGAAGTGGTTGGGTTACAAAAGCAGAAGACCATACTAACGCCTGTCAACAAAAAACACAAAATTTGAGGCTATCATGGGCACAAACACGTCAAAATGACGAGAGAAAAGAAATAGTTTTTAGTGTTTTTCTTTTTTATATTTATATAAAATATTTCTTATTTTATATTTAGTTGTTTTGTGGTACCAGACAGACACATTAAGAATTTATTTTTCTAGACAGACTATGAGAGTGATTATGAGTCTAATAACAGTGGTGTGGATACATAGTCATGGATGATCAGACTTCAACAGGCCGCTGATGCACCAGCCCTGGGGAATTTTCAGGCATCATTGCGTGGATGATGTCTTGTTGCTAATCTGTCTAGGGTCTATTAGACAGAAAATCTAAGTTGCAGTTCAGTTGCAGCTGGAACAGCTGCTGAACTGAAGCCAAGGAACATCCTGTTTTTTATTTTCTCGATGTGTGTGCAGAGAAAGTGATTCATTCACTGAGCAGATGTGGCAAACTGAAACTGAAAGAATTTGTGAGATTCTGTTGAGTCTTTGTATCATGAGTAAAACAAATATTGGTATATGCCTAGAGTCATTCATACATGAATCCCGGTCACTGATTCAGTGTGTGCTTTTAGTGTAAGTTAATTCAGTGGTATAAATAGTTGTACTCAGTGCTTAAGTCTCGTGTTAAATCTGCTGTGGTTGGATCCTTATCCTTCAACTTGGTTGTATCCTGCATCAATTTTATGTGTTTTCTCTTTAAAGTCTGTGCCAAATGAACAAATGTACTGGATAACGAATGATTATTTTACGCTATGTAAGAAACTTACAGTACTTTTTACAGTGTTGATACATGCAGATAAATGGAATGGGTAATTGTGGTTTCCCATCATATTTGAACAAGTCTTGCATTATGTGTTACATTAACCTCCACCTTCATTGTCCAAACAGTCTGCTAAACAGAATGTGAAAAGAGGAGATGTTGATGAACAAATCTCAAGGTTCTCGGTGTTGTGTTCTCATTACACTGCTAATTAATAGATGTACACTAGATTGAGCTAGTGTGTGATAGCTAGAAGGGTAGCAGGAGAGGAGAAGTGAAGTTGCACATGTTGCTAATGTTCAGTAAAAGAAACCTGTTTGGTACTCGGTGTATTGCCTTATTATTGCACGTGAATACACAACACTCGGTTATGCCAGTGTCTTTAAAAGACAGCATTAGGAGGCTATGAGACTATCATGCTAATTGGAGCGTCCAGTGTAATATCATGGTAATGTGATCATGCTTGTTAAAAAGACTATATAATCTTTGAAATACTATTGACAAAATAGAAGTGACTATTATTATTATTATTTTTCTTTTTTTTTTTTTTTACTGAAATTAAGCTTTTTACATGTAGGTCCCCTGTACTACTTAGCAGCTTGGAAAGCTCAGTACTGAACAAATCCAGCAAATAATCAAGAGACTGAATTACTTAGTTAAAACCAGGTGATCATTTTATTATATTTTTGTATCACCAGATTCACTTATTATCTAATTGTATTAGGCTTTAATACAGAAAGTTTCATCAGAAAGACTTTTAACACATTCTGCAAGATAAGAAAAGGTAAAAAAACAAAACAAAAAAACATTTTAAACATTTTATGTGCAATAAATGTGTCTTTCACAACAAGGTTTGTGCATTTGTAGATAAATAACTTTAAAAAAAATAAAAAAATAAAATAATAATAATAATAATAATAATAATAATAATAATCTGCAACACAGCATTTTTAATTTTATGACAGTCTAAGCCCAATATAACTTTAAGTTCATATACTGTATAATAATACTTAAAAAAATAATATTGCTTTTGCTATGCGTATGTCTGTGTGTGTTTGTGCTATGAATAAAGCATCCTTTAATATTAGTAATCTGTTTTATTTTATGAAAAATGTACACTATTCTGTTCCACAACATTCACTCAACCTTGTTAAATGAACACAGTCACTCCTATGAAATATTTGAAATATTCCACAAGTCACATGTTCAACAGGAAGCAGCATCATCCGAATTTCCTGAAGATCAAAAGAAAGAAAAAAGTTTAGTTCTATTGTTCTTTTTTAATTTATTTTTTTATAATACTATAGTAGGACTGATGAGGTGACTTTGAAACCTGTTTGTCATATAAAAGAATAAAACCATTCATTTAAATTAGAATGTATTTTAATGTCATCTTACCAATAGTATAGATTCTAGCGAATCTACTCGTATTTACTAATTCAATACTAAAAAAAGCTTTCAAACCTGTTACTCATCTACAAGCAAGCTGTAGCATTGTTAACAGGGACACCGAAATAATGAAATCCTTTTCCTGATTTGGGTTAACACATTTTTTGATGGTAAAGCTTTCTTAGATTCAGTGTTGGAAGAGTTACAAGTACCACAGTCATGGAATTATTAGGCACTCTAATGAATTCCAGTGAGAATTGTTCTCCCTATGAAAATTGTTAGCATCCATTTATTCAATGAGCTGTTTGTCATGTTAGTAATTTAAAAGTGAGAGCGAGTGAGACAGTGAGAAGAAGTGAGTGAGAGAGAGACAGAGATAGAGAGAAAGAAAGAGAGAGAGAGAGAGAGAAGTGAGTGAGAGAGAGACAGAGAAAGTGAGAGAGAGAGAGAGAGAGAGAAGTGAGTGAGAGAGACAGAGAGAGACAGAGAGAGACAGAGAGAGAGACAGAGAGCGTGAGAGAGAGAGAGTGAGAGAGAGAAAAAGAGAGAAAGAGAGAGTGAGAGAGAGAACAGAAATCACATGTAAAATACTTATATAAAGAAGGAATATATGTAGCAACCCACCTGTTTCCTCATAGGTGTAGAGTCCTGACTTCCTTTTGTAGATTCTTGATCTTTAAGCAAACAAACAAAAGAAAAACAAACAACAAAACGTTAAAATTCTGGAAAGGTTCTGTATGCTACACGCCTTTCATTTCCACTTCATATATAAACACACTGTTTGATGGCAGGAGACCACAACACATGCCAAAAAAGTAAAATCTCACCCGCTGCTGCTTGTAGTAGAAAACGGCAGTGATGAACAGCAGTAATACACAAGCAGCTGTAATCAGGAATGTTGAATACACAGAGATGTGCACAAGATGGTACTCTTTTTCCCCAGTGTGTCTCTCTACACGGCCTCTGGAACTCTGATCTGATCTGTCTTCAGTGCTCTTATCACATCTGGAATCTGAGAAAGACCAATAAGTTTTATCTAATCATAAAGGGTTCCAAAGAAAAATCTAATGCTAGATTCATACATACAGCAGTTTTATCACTGGAAGTCACTGTACTGCCAGTAAGTTGTTAGTAGCTGTTTCTACCTCTGGTTGCCATAGTAACAATGTTTATCAGTGGGAGGAGCAACTATCATTCCACTTGACAACAAAGAGTTTTATTGCCACTGATATGCAACAATATGAAGAGAGATATGGCGTTTTCGCTCAGATCACGTACACTCTCATTGGTAATCACTGCAACAAGTCACTCTACATTTGCATAAAGGTCATCGCTTGACATGACCATATCTGGTCACCAATGGTTGCTTTCGCTCACGTTGCCAGATATTGCCAGCTCTCACTGAAAATGAATGATCTTTTGTGGATTTGTCACTGCATTTGGCTATATGTTTGAAGGTAGCATAAATCTTCAACGTTCTCCAGGCTGTTCATTTGGGGGAACAGTTATAGATTATATGCAGAATATTACATAAAGATTTTGCCTTTCAGAAACTTTTTTGTAGGTGTGACAAAATTATATGAAGTATGCTTAAAATTATATGAAGAATATCTGTATCTAGTAGCATGTAACCAACCATTGAAGCAGAATTGCAGTGTTCCCGTCATGAACATATTTAGTTCCTGTGTCTGAACATATTCAGTATTAAATGGAGTTATAATGGCATTTCAACCTTACCTTTGCAGTTTGGATCCTTGCTGATGATTTTAAACACATTCCCTAGTAAGGACTTGTCCATGTGAATATGTAGTTGTGTAGGACTGTTCTGTTCAACATGATCAACAGGCTGGTTTTCTGTTTCTCCCGGTGTGATTTCTAAGACTTTGACCATCTTATTCACCCTAATTCCTTTGGTAATCCAGCTCCAGAGCAGATTGGGGGAGGAATCAGAATGCATTCCTTGATCTCTGTTATCTAAGGATCTCTTGGAAAGCACTGGGTCCCTTTTAGAAATTAGTGGTGTGTTGTTTTTTTCAGATGGCTGTGATGTTGCTGATAAGAGATCAGTTCCTGTTGTTATGCTTGTTAATTCACTTGTGGATGATATGGGAGAGGATGTAACTGGTTGCGCATCACTCCCCATCGCTACAGAAGAGTCACTGCTGTTATCCATCACATTTGGAGTGGAAGAAGTAATGAAATTTGTAGATTCCTCATGAATGAGTTCAGGTTTTGTGAGCAGTCTTAAAGGACCAGGAAATGGTGAAAGTGCAGAAATCTGATTTGGAGTTGAGTTTGATGTTTTAACTTTGTCTGCAGGCTCAGGTGCGCTAGGTTCTTCATAGTTGTTCTTGAAGGTGTACGCTCCTGATTGGGTGTGGGGAGATGATGGGGATGCAGCTGGAGCAGATGTGGTGAACAAAAATGCCTTCATAGTGTGAGGACAAGAGCACTCGCACTCTGTGGTACCTAAAACCAAACAGGAAGACGTTGTAATATATTTATATCTTTGTCTGATATTCTATAGCAAGTTACTTTAAAAACAGCATTCTAGCCAATAATATAGGGAAAAAACAATCAAGTGTTTCATTTTTGCCATCTGTCAGTGCATCATACCTACTAGTAAAGTATTTTGATGGTTACCTGTAGTTTGGGTGGGAAGCACAGTGGTGGCTTCTAAAACATTATTCGCATACTCATCCTCACAGTTCCAGTTCACTGCTTTGTCATTTTCACTCATCAGCTTTTTGTACATCTGAAATACCTCCTCTGTTTTTTCTAGACCTTCCCTGGGCAAAGACCAGTATAGTCTGGCAAACGTCACTGGATTTTCCTAAGTAGAGTATAACACAGAAATGCAGTTATGTCTGGTAATCAATACTGGAAAGCCACCAAATGCTCTGTTCATATCTATGGTCAGACTATATCTATATGTGTTAATATTTATTTAACTCAGTTCTTCCCCCCCCCTAAATAGCCCTATATGAAAATCTTCTGTTATTATAAGTCATATTGTGGCTATAAAAGCCACAAATGTTAATTAGCATTTAAAATGAACTTTAAACCAATTTTTACTGATTTGCAGTTTGATTAAACTTTGAAAGCAAATGCTGTTCATGATGCTCCATAACACTAAAACTCATAATACCTAACTACAGTACCTAAAGCCTTCATGACATTTGGCATAGGCTTATACAAACATTTTTAAAGGCTTATTCTAGTTATTGTCAGCCAACATTTTGTTCTGTGTATCACATGTACAGTACTAGCCAGTGCCCCTTCCTAAATCCAATCCTTTCCTCTGCACACTTGTTCCTTGTGTTTCCACGATTGCCCTCCCTATTTATACCGGTTATCTACAATCTGTGCTTTGGCAGAGTCCTTGTGTTTTGGTGTTTTGGGGTTGTCATGTCTCCTGGTTTCTGTTTTTTTTATCACAGTTCCTTTGTTTTTCCCAATATTTTTAGATGTGTTTGTTGTTTTCCTTAATAAACCCCTTTTTAGGTTATCCATAAAGACACGGTGATGAGAGCACAATTTTTGTAACCACAGTTACAAAACCAAAATTTATGAGCTTTCTGTGATGAGTCTGATCCTGAATACCCTGAGCCACAATATCAAACCACATTTACCTTCATAACACAGAAAGTCACTTTACATTTACGGCATTTGGCCGATGCCCTTATACAGGGTGTAAATGACCATTAAATTCCCCGACCATCGAAGTGGTACTTTTATTTTGAAGTTCGAGAAAAGAAGTTTAGCAGCGCTGTTTGTATATGGGGGCGGTAACGCATTCTGAGCGGCAAGTGCCATTTTGAGTTATTAATGTTTTTTCGTGAAATCTTCTATAAGCACACATCTGACCAGCTTGAAAAGGGCTGTTTCACCTTGTTTCCATGAAACATGATAGGACACAGTGTGTTTATGTCAGAAATCTCGGAAAAAAGCTTTTTACATGATTTCTCTTGAAATAATATAAAATATAAGTTCATATTAAAGGCCAATATGTTGATAAAATATGATTTATACTCGAAAATCTGATGATTTTTGTGTGGTATGATGGTGTACCATTTTGTGTGGTATGATGATTTTGGTATAAACACCATACACAGGGTGACTTATTTTATACAACTGAGCATTACACGCCTTGATCAAGGGCCTATCAGTGGCATCTTGGTGGACCTACAGTATGATTGGAACGCACACTTTCTAATCATTAGTCCAAAATCTTATCCACTAAGCTACATTGTCCATTGACTCTTTTTGGTTTTGAAACTTGAATTGAGGTTAAAGATTCATTCATTCAACCTTAGTAGGTGTCTGGTCCTGGCCACGGTGTTTATGTTACACTCAGATCCACAATTCACCATGCCTATGACTATGCTGGCATTTCCCCTTGCGTAATGTGAATTCCAGGGACATTGTGGTAAGTCAATGGTACCCTTTTTAGTTACTGCTGATTAACTTATTTATTTACTTAAAATATATCTCTAAACAATAAACATCAAGAAGAAGGTTTACAGAATTCCAGATTTCTACTGTATTTAGAGCCCTAACAAGACAGAGGTGACACTAGCAAGAAAAATAAAAATCCCTAACATGACCTGAGGAAAAAATGAGGTAAGAGGAACAGTGCACATTATCATATCTCTTCATATTACAACTTGTTTTCACTTTCACAGATGATTCTTAAATATTATTTTTTTAATTAAGACCTATATTTTACAATGATATTCAGAAAAAAATATAATTGAAATATTACCTCGATTTCTTCATTAACAGGTGGGACACATTTATTGGAATAAATGTTGTGGATCAAGTCCTTTAGTGAGCTTGTGTAGTAATAGTTATCAGAACCATTTTCATATGTGAAGTGTTTGAGCAAAAGGTCCAGGATGTGAGGCAATGCTGCTTTAATGTAACAGACATCACTCTGCAAAGACAAAATAAGAATATGCAAGAGATACAGTACATTTTAATGTTCACAAATCTGCAGTATTAAAATTTGAAATTTGAAATCAAAATTTGACAATTTTCTCTATGACATTTCCTTCTGAAGTCAAACTGTAATGTTAGTGATACTTTACTGTTAGTTGTAATACTAGCTTCTTAAAATATATTTAAAGTATTGGGATTATATTCAGGAATGGCTGAACATGCCTAACATTTTAAGATGAAGAAATAATGAAAAAACAGATGTGACAGCAGTACCTGAATCACTAATGGATCTTCTAAATACAATTTAGAAAACAGAATTTTCTGATTCTACAGGTTCAAACTACCTGGCAAGTGATACTGTAGCTCCCTGCTTACCATAAAACTGTGTATATATGTTATAGACAATTGTGTGAAAAGCTTGTCATGAATGTACTTCTTTAAATTCAATTAGAAGAAAAAGACATAAAAGCATGTCATGCATACCAGGTGCTGGCGTTCGGTAAACTTAAAGGATATAGAGCAGCCACTTTGGACTTGGTTCATAATCTGAAATTAAACAATTAGAAGAAATACAGTATTACTGGCTATAACACAACTTTTCTTCCAGACACAAATTAAACTTTATTTTATTTTTTTCAATTGCATATTATGTTCACCAATATTTAAGCCTTACCAGTTTTCTTAAAGTCAGGAGATGTTCCTCAGTCACAGAATATTGACATGGACCAGGAACAGCACCAGAGGCCAATTGCAAGCACAGGACAAGGCAGGAGCACAGATGCCTTATCTTCACATATAAAACAGTTACATGAGGATGGAATTGCACTTAAACAGTCTTTGCTTTTTCTATAAAATGCATAAATATCTATACATTTTCTATGAATTGCTTTCATGAAGGATTTAAGTTCTGTATTTGTTTACTACCATAGCTACTTTTAGAAGAACAAGATGAACATGTAAGAACAAAGAAATAAAAAGACTCCCAGTGACAGGGGGTTCTGAAAAAAGTACTAAATTGTATTGTAGCTATTTTGTATATATATATATATAAATCAAGCCTTCAGAATTTTGCAAAAATTCATTAAAAAATTTAATTGCAAAAATATTTGTTTGAGGTTTTTTATGTTGAATCACATTACTTTTTAATGCTCATGAAAATCCCAAGTATTATTATTATATGGCAAAGAGTTTGGGGACATCTGATCCTAGTTGAACTTCTTATTCTCATTTTGGTGCTGTAACAGCCTCCACTCTTTTGATAGGCTTTCCAACAGATGTTCGAGTTCATTCTGCTAAAAGAGCATTAGCGATTAGCGAAAGTGGGCATGTGGTAGCTGAGTGACTAAGGTGTTGGGCTACCAATTGGAAGGTTGTAGGTCCACCAAGCTGCCACTGATGGGCCCCTGAGCAAGGCCCTTAACCCTAACAGTTGTATAAAAATGAGATAGCGTCTGCCCAATCCTGGAAATGTAAATGTAAAAGTATTCATTGGCACCGAGGTCATTTCTTTGTTGAGGCCACTGACACAGACATCAACCTTGACAAAGTATTTTGTCATTGATTTCACTTTGTGCACAGGAGCATTGTCATGCAGGAACATATCTTAAATTGAAGAAAAATCTCAAAACTACAGCATGCAAAAGCATTTTATACAGTTGTTTGCTTCCAGCTTATGGGAAGAGTTTGCGGACGAATGACATATGGGTGTAATGGTCAGCTATCCACATACTTTTGTTCATATATTGTTATAACTGCACAATCTCATAGCTTTTTTCACTCTTGCAGCTATAAAAAGTCTTGGTCTGTTTAAATATTTATTGCATTGTGGGTTTAATCTGGAGTGATTATATGATATGCTTGTAATGGACTTTGGTAAATGGTTTGAATGTTAGTTTCACTTCTGCTTTGCCTACAAGTGAAATTCTATTATAATCGTGCAATTATAGCCTACTGTTTACCTTTGTAGATGAAACAGGCATTAGATTCCACTGGAATATATCATAAAGAAAGCATTATCATTTTAATATTATGCAAGGCTGATCCCATCAGAATCATGTTTACACTGTGCCATCTTGCATGCTTATTATACTCAAAATTCTTAAACTAACGAACATTTTCCCGAAAGAAGGGGAACTGGACTCATTTACTGGACAAATTCATAACCAATGCCAAAAGAATGAGTCTTATGTTTATTCGTTCAGATTTTCAAACCACATTCTTCTCTGGCTCCTAGTGTTGTGGTTTTTCACTTTAGAAAACTGACAGAAAAATATGTGGGCTGAACACATGAGTTCTGGGAGTCTGTCTCTCTCATATCTAATATTGGGTAAATATGATCCCTTTGAACAGTCAAATAAATGATTTTAAATGAAATTAAAAATAAGTGGAATTACTTTGCTTTCAATATGGAGGCTAGAAATGCATGTCTTAATGCTTTCAGCTTAAACTTTTGAGCACATTTCTATCTGTGGAATTCTGTGGATTGGTATAGCAACATCAGATAATCTGGAATGTTTAAAAAAAAAGAAAAGTTAACAGACTGAATTAAGAACATATGTACATACATATGTAACCCATTAGTACAGTTTTAACACGAAAACCATTTTTAAGTACTTAAAGTAGCATCGTCAGATAATTTGGAATGTTTAAAAAAAATAGAATATATAACAGACTGAATGAAGAACCATATTCATTCAGTATTCATTCAATATTCAATATTCCAATCAAGATAGAGAGAGCAGAGAGATGTTTCTGGTCCAACATATGCATCACACCAGAAATAGTTCCATTTCAGACACTTACCTTGGCCTTGTTGACTGTAGTGTGTGTGTTCATCTGGCTGGCTTAGGCAAGGAGATTGAGCGAAGTCCACATTTAGATACATTAGAGTTCCTTTGCATTTCTTCTTTGTTTGGAAGAAAAAAGAGCAAGTCACAGGTAGGCTCCTCACGGTCAAAAGAAACCTTAACTTCAGTTATTTACTAGGACTAAAGAAACTTATAAGTTTTATATGCTTACTCAGTCAAAGAGTGCATCTTCTCCCGACAGGATGAATATGTGAAAAGGCTTGTACTCCCTACGGCACCAGTAAAATGTGCACAGCTGCGTCCCTCCCACCCTCTTCTTTTCCTTGACATCATGTATTTTACAAGAAATCATCCTCTGTAGGAAATTTTAGAAACAGCAACGAAACAGCAGCACTGATGCTATAGATAAAAACAGTTGAAGCAGATATATGTGCATATAGGTAGGACAGGAGACTACTGGAAAGAGTAGTACAGGGACTGGACCAGAGACATAATCTACTATGATACTGACCAGGAGAAAGAGAACAAATTCTATCACAGAGGAAGGGAATGCTAATTTAAGTGTGCAAGGGCATAAACTGTGCATGCAAATACTGCAAGCAGGCTTTGCAGGTGATTCAACAAATAATTCAACCCATGCGAAATTCCACACAGTCAGTAACCTGAGCTCCGGATTGCTCCCAAGTCTCTAATGAGGTGAGGCAGAAACATTACCCACAGCACAAAATAAGTTATATAATAACAAGTTAAAGAGTATGAAGTGTTAAAAGAATGTTTCATAAAGGGCACATTGTGAATAAGACTCCTGGGAAGATTACAACTGATAAAATATCAATTCTTAGTTGTAGTAAGTATCAGGTATCCAGGAAAGATGGGGAGAAAGATGAGTGTACAGTACATAGTTCCTAGGAAGTGTAGAACTTTATGGTGTTAACGTCGAAACATCCAAAACATCGGAAAATAAGTAGACGTAGAGCATCAGGAACAAATCAGGACAGTTTAGAGGTTGAGAGTCTGGGTAAGGAAGACCTGGACAGGAAAATAAGGTAGAAATTCACATACTTTGTGGGTAAAAAAAGCCAAAATGATTATGGTACATTGTTTACGGTTGTTGTAACATTTAGACATTTTATTGTTACTAACATACAGTACCAATGTGTAATCATAATAGAATATATAATAAAAGATTCCTTGCACTGACCTAACAGTCTAGTGGGAAGTGTATTGTTATCGGAAAAGACTCCTTATATTTAGACACATGACTTGTCTTCGTTTGCCAAAGCCGAGACGGCACAAGCGGTATTGTTCACACACTGTTGTTCATTGTTCACATCTGCCTCTCTTATGTATATCTAGAGGATTAAATGTGACATTCACTACATGGCATCTCAAAGACAAAACATCATTGTCCTAGATTCCAATTCCACAGTGATGTTTGACTTGCGCTTTTTGCAGGATAGCTGAAAGTTTTGACGAAGATTATAACAAAGCTGTCAGTGTGTTAAGTCTTAAGCTGTGTTTCAAATCCAAAACACTGACATTCAAACCTTTATCTAGAAGAAAAAATACTGGAAAACTGGTTACTATTCAGTAATGTTCTAGAATACTATATAAGCATTTGGTTTGAGACACAATAGTTTATTTTGAGGATGCAGATGGATAGAGATTTTTTTTTTTTAATTTCTAAAGTATTTCTGAATTCTCAGGAGAGTGAAAAAGACCAAAAGAGCATGTTCATTCTTATCTTAAATATAGTCTGAATGTGAATAAATAAATAAGCACTCAAAATCCTGTTTATTTCCTACACAATATACACAAGTAAAACAAAAGTGATGATTGTGAGGTTCTCTACTAGAGTTCTCTAATTCTCTCTAGAGATGTAACCCTTAGTCTGGGAACCCGTGAAGTAAGGCATTAAAAGCTTTTGTGATTAATAATCCTAGAGCAATAGAATTAATCACAGTAATAGAGAAAATAAGAAGTATTGCCTAAGGGACCACAGATATTTTATAAGAGATATATCACACCCATTTTGAAAAAAGATAAATTCCATTAGAGTGGCTCGTAACAAGACTTCCTGTAAGTCACACACATAAACCCCCCCCACACACACACCACCCATACACTATCTCCAAAATTTGGAATAATCGACTCATGGTTAGAGAAGAGAATCATTGATCCAACGATGTTACAAGAGGACCACACCTTATGAGCACAAAAGACAAAGATAGAAGATTTATTCTCATTTCTATTCACATGATTATTTTAAGCATCACCTTTCTTAACTTTGGGAATTATTTTGATTGGTCCGTTAGGATATTTGTTTGAATCAACACAGATGACGAGTGGAGTCATACTTCTACTTTTCTTCAGCTGAATCTTGCTTTACAATCTGAATGTTGTTTTACAAGATTCTTCTGAGAAGATCCATTTAGCAGATTAACCCTTTATGGCATTTTTTTCACATGCACTTATTTGGAACAGAAATTGAGCTTAAAAAGTGTTATGTAAGATCCACCACATTATACAGTCAGTGCTTTATAAGAGTCGGAAAGTTTTAAAAAAATCCTTCAGCACATTTTTGGCCGTAGTAACTTTAAGAGAGTCGACAAAAAACAAGGTCATGAGTGAACTTTTTAACAGGAATAAATATTTCTCACTGAAATTCTATGAAGTTAATATTTAGTGGAGTAGTTTTTTAATAAACAGTCTGATGGGGTTGCATAATTCAGTAATAAATAAACATTTAAAAACTTTGGCACACTTCTGTAGATCAACAGACTTTATACCTTGTTTCTTCCATTTTGATAAAAGATAAATTCCATTAGAGTGGATCATAACAGGACTTCCTGTAAGTCAGACACACACACACACACACACACACACACACACACACACACACACACACACACACACACACACACACACACACACACACACACACTCAAGTATCACTCAAGAATTTGGAATAATCAACTCATATTTTAACAGACCAGAGAATTGTTGACCCAACGATGTTGCAAGAGGACCACACCTTATGAGCACAAAAGATAAAGATAGATGATTAAATCTCATTTCTATACACATTATTATTTTAAGCATCAACTTTCTTAACTGGGAATTATTTTGATTGGTCCGTTAGGATATTTGTTGTCTTATGTTTAGGGAGTGTACACAGATGACGAGCGGAGTCATACTTCTCCTTTTCTTCAGCTGCATCTTGCTTAACAATCTGAATGTTGCTTTACAAGATTCTTCTGAGATGATCCATTCAGCAGATTAACTCTTTATGTCATTTTTTGTTTTACCTGTACTTAGTTGGAACAGAAATTGAGCTTAAAAAATGTTATGTAATAAGTTCCAGCACATTATACAGTCAGTGCTTTATAAGAGTCGGTAAGTTTAGAAAAAAAGCCTTCAGCACATTTTTGGCCGTAGTAACTTTAAGAGAGAGGATAAACAACAAGGTCATGAGTGAACTTTGAGTCAGGAATAAACATTTCTCATGGAAATTCTATGAAGTTAAATATTCAGTGGAGTAGTTTTTAATAAACAGTCTGATGGGGTTGCATAATTCAGTAATAAATAAACATTTAAAAACTTTCTGTAGGACAAGCAGATCAACAGACTTTATACCTTGTTATAAGAACAAGAGTGTGAAGAGTGAACTGTTTGTATTTTTAAAAAAAAAGTGAGTGTCTGGAAAGGAAAGAAATGATTGATCATCCAAACTCTACACCACATATCCTACAGGAAACCTGGAGCCTATCCTGGGAGTTTCGTGGCATGAGGCAGGGTACACTCAAGACAGGATGCCAGTCTATCACAGGGCACAATTACATATTCACACAATTTAGAGATGGCAATCAGCCCACAATGCATTGGGAGGAAACGTGAGTATATAGAAGAATCCACCAAGAACATGCAAACTCACTCCCACAAGCAAACAGTGGAGGCAGGAATCAAACCCCCAACCCTGTATGTGTGAGTCAACCTGGTAAACCACCAAGCCAACTTGCTCCTCAGAAATGATTATAACTAGTATTTAGTAGTTCTGTAGTGATTCATTCATTCATTTTCTACCGCTTTATCCGAACTTCTCGGGTCACGGGGAGCCTGTGCCTATCTCAGGCGTCATCGGGCATCGAGGCAGGATACACCCTGGACGGAGTGCCAACCCATCGCAGGGCACACACACACACACACTCTCATTCACTCACGCATTCACACACTACGGACAATTTTCCAGAGATGCCAATTAACCTATCATGCATGTCTTTGGACTGGGGGAGGAAACCGGAGTACCCGGAGGAAACCCCCGAGGCACGGGGAGAACATGCAAACTCCGCACACACAAGGCGGAGGCGGGAATCGAACCCCGACCCTGGAGGTGTGAGGCGAACGTGCTACTCACTAAGCCACCATGTCCCCTCTGTAGTGATTCATTAACATTAAATGTAAATAGGTAGAAAGTATACCTTGTAGTTGTTAAACTGATGTGGATTAGGAGTTATAAACATATCTAGATATGCCACTTTTGGATAATAACTATGAGTAGTAACATTACTTCACACTGGGCATCACACCAATCCAGCATTGATACTCTATGAGACTTTTAATCCCTTACGTAGAAAATCGACTTGAGGGAGAATATGGTCAATAAGCTTAGAAAAAAAAAGGCTCCAAATAATATTTTAATTGAATGATTCTTTAGTTTGTCTCTATAGGGAACAATTTGAGTTTCTACAGTCCTTTTAGAAAATGGTCCAATTAGCATCAGCATCCATTTGGGAAGGTGTAGCTAATCAAAAAGCTCTTAACAATTTAGTAGATTTAAGCTGGGTATTGGAAAGAGGTGTATAAAACGAACTCAAAGTGTGTTTTATGGGGTCAATGACAGTAAACAGGGGTAAAAACAATCACCAACATCAGAGCAGGAAAAACTTTAATCAAGAAAATTAACCAATAGTGCAGTGTAAGAAAGGATAAAAAAAGAGAAAATGGCTTATAAATGAAATAAATACACATATACACATAGGGGAGTTCACTCAAATCACTGGGAAAAGAAAGTAGAATCAAATTTATTATCCCCAAGGCAAAACATTGCAGTTAATTTAACAGTAACTACCGCATTTCAGGATGTATGAACCATTCTCAGTTTATTATCTGACAGTCACACAAACTACATACCACATGATTTTATAGCATAAAATTCAGTTTACAGTTTGTAATGAACAACTGGATTTATAGTAAGTGGTAGAACATAAGCCGACAATGTTTTCCCAGAAACACACTGTATGACTAATGTTAAAGACATGTGTAATACCAGTAGTGCAGCAATGTGCCACAAAAGCACTAGGGCTAACGTCAAGTTCAAGTTAGTTACACTGTCAGTTCAATGCCCGGTGGGCTCATTTTACGGTTACATCTTTGTTATTATTAATTACCATGACACTTGAATAATATTCTGAAAATAAAAATGACGAACGAAATGTTTCTGCTGACTGAATTTTAATCCTGCTCATTATAACCTATAAATAATAAATAATAAGATAAGCTGCATTTCTAGCACACACTTTCTTTCAGCCTCAAGCTCTGATATTCAGGAGGAATGCATTTGGCAAGAGAGCGAGCATGGCACTGCCACTCTCCTCTTTTACTATCTCATTTCACTTGTTTTTCAAAATCAGTGTTTTTCAGAAGTCTTTCTGAAACATATACCAGTTATTTACTGGTGTTAAATGAGGGTATGATTACACTTTGATTCACCAAAAACAGTCTACGCAAACACACCTCCATTCTTTTCAGTGTAAAACCATTGTTTTCCAATGATTATCGTTTTCAAAATCTTATTTACCAGAACTGAATTGCGGGACTTTTAGTGGTCTCATTTATAAACATTGTGTAAGCAATGTTTATAAATGTAAGCACAAAAAAATGTCTTATATGTCTAAAAAAATTTAATATGCAATTTGTCATGTATACAATGGGGTCCATAAAAATAACCTTGGTGTACAAATTCATCCCACATTAGGAAAAAACTGCATTCCTCTTAGACCCACTGCTTGTTAGTGGGCTTTAGTGACTGCTTATATTGCTAAGCGATATTTTAAATGAGGGGGCCTTTTTTCCGAGCAAAAAGAACTATAAACCTAAATGTATAGAGCTTAGCATTGTCTTTGCTGTATGATGTTGCCTAAAAAATGCAACTGGAGGCGATTATGTGGCTTTTATGCATTGCTGCCAGGAAGCCAAGGCCCAGATGGCATATATTACTGTGGCCTCATGACTGTAAAACCCAGATCCTAAGAAATGCACTCATTAGCCTTAATCCAGTTTAAAGTGTAAATGTAACCTCTTTAAACATTTTGTCTCATGCAACTTTTTAAGATTAAACACAATTCCTACAGATATCTGGGTTACCTTTTATACATACAGTATCAAAAATACATTTAAAATGCACATCACATTTGTCCCAAAAGATTTTATAACTTTTGGAAAATTATATACTAACCAATATAATATGATATGAAGTGTTATCGATGTCGAGGTTAACACCACTTATTGTACTTTCTGGTCCGTCCCTCTTTGTCAGACACATCTACACACTTTCAGTCTGCACATCTGTAAACCAGGCTTTTTTATTATAATGGGAATCACAATCGGGAAATTGTGGCAATTCTCCAACAGCTCTGATAGCAAAGTGCATCTGAAGGCCTTAAATTATTGGGGTTTTTTTGTCAATTGTAAGCAGTGGTCTCAGAAGTATTCACATTCATTACTCAGGTAGAAATACTGTATAGATACTAGGGTTTAAAAATACTTCTGTAGAAGTTGAAGTATCAACTCGAGCTTTTTACTCAAGTAAAAGTGTAAAAGTACTGGTTTCAAAACTTTAAAAGTATAAAAGTAAAAGTAATGCAAGGAAAAAATGCCATTAAGGACAAAAGCTTAGGCCAGTGGTTCTTAACCTGGGTTCGATCACACAACATCGCTTGGCCTATCTGTGCTGCTGGAAATTTGGTGCGCCCAGTAGTCGACTTGTGACTGTCGTGATGGTACGTCGTGTGATTTCTTTCTTAATTTTTTAATCCCTTCATACTAACTATGTCAAGCAAAAAAAGAAAGTGGTCGGACGAATATGTACAATATGGATTCACATGTATAACGGAACATGATGGGAGTCAGCGTCCTAAATGCATTATTTGCAATGCCAAGTTGAGCAATTCTAGTCTAGCACCGGCAAAACTAAGAGAACACTTCCTTAAGCTGCATGGAGATGGAAAATATATGAACACAACGCTCGCTGAATTCAAGGTGAAGAGGGCCAGATTCGATGAAAAGGCTACTTTGCCTGTTCTCGGCTTTGTACCCATCAACAATCCGATCCTCACAGCATCGTACGAAGTTGCTTACCTGATCGCAAAGCAGGGCAAACCACACACACCATTGGTGGAACACTCATAAAACCAGCTGTTTTGAAGATGGCGAATATCATGCTGGGAAAAGCGGCTGAAGTTATCCCAAATTCCTCTTTCAAATGACACCATCAACGACAGAATAGCGGACATGAGCAACGACATCTTGCAGATCTGATTTCAAGCCCGGCAAAATTCAGCCTTCAACTCGACGAGAAAGGCGATTTGATAAAGGAAGATTTTTTATTTTGTAAGCCTTTAACAACAACTAATAAAGCAGCCGATGTGAAGAAACTTGTAGATGACTTCTTCAAAGGCCGTGGGATATGGTTTCTGCAGTTTGTTCGGACGGAGCTCCAGTCATGCTGGGAAGAAAGTCTGGTTTTGGTGCGCTAGTGAAAGCTGATGCACCACACATCATTGTTACGCATTGCATTCTGCACAGGCATGCGTTGGCAACAAAAACCTTACCTCCAACACTGGCAGAAGTATTAAAAATTGTAGTGGAATGCGTGAACTATGTGCGAAATAGTGCTCTGAGGCACCACATCTTCAGTGAGCTGTGTAAAGAAATGGGCTCTGAATTCAAGGTACTTTTGTACCATTCTAACGTTCGGTGGTTATCCCAGGGACAGGTGCTGAATCGTGTTTTTGCCCTGCATGTGGAATTAGCCCTGTTTTTGCAAGAGCACCAACATTTTCATGCAGATTGCTTCAAATGTCTGATGTATGAGTTCATTCTCATTTTAGCATACATGGCTGATATCTTCGCAGCTCTCAATCATCTCAATCAACAGATGCAGGGCGGTGGAGTCAACATCATCGGAGCGGAAGAAAACCTGAAGGCTTTTTGAAAAAAGCTACCGTTATGGAAACGACGAATAGAGAACGATAACTTCGCAAACTTTCCCTTGCTAGACGACTGTGTATGTAAGATCGAAGATGTATCTGGAACCGGAGACATTTCTTTACCCGCGGAACTGAAGCAAGCAATTGCCACGCACTTAGATGAGCTTGCAAAGTCTCTCGACGGATACTTCCCTACAAGAGAAAGTCTTATCCAGCATGGGTGAGACAGCCGTTCACGTTTGGTGTTGAGACAACAGATGTCAGTGATGAATACCTCGATGAAATCATTGAAATTCAGCAGAGCCAGGTCCAACAGCAACTCTTCAGAACAACAACAACGCTCTCAACGTTTTGGTGTCAACAAATGGGAACGTACCCTGTTATTGCTAAGAAAGCTCTGGAGATTTTCATACCGTTTGTTACAACATATCTTTGCGAGCAATCATTTTCGAGGATGCTGGACATAAAAACGAAGAAAAGGAACAGACTTTGTTGCGAAAATGACATGAGAGTGGCACTTGCCAAGGTGAAGCCGCACATTTCTGAACTGGTCTCTGAAAGGCAACAGCAGAAGTCACACTGATTTTCAGTAAATATTCATTATTATGTTTTTGTTTTTGTGTGAAAATCGTTTTAATGGTTTTGTTCTTTGAACACAGTGATGTTGATGCACGGTTCATTTTGTACACCAGTATTTTATATACTTATGTTTTGAATTTGAAAAAAGTCATATTTTATTTTTCCAATTATCAAGGGTTCGGTGAATGCGCATATGAAACTGGTGGGGTTCAGTACCTCCAACAAGGTTAAGAACCACTGTGCACTACCCCACCTCCTCAAAAACATATTTCTAATGGCCATAATGACTATAATGTTAAATTAATATAATGATGAAAAAATTGGGATGCACTAGGCTACCTGTTTCAGCTGCATATGCCCAGTGAAAAAGAATGCATTTCAGTACAATGCAAATACATAAAAGAACCATACTGTATACGTGTACTACTGAGCTGTGTTTCATGGAGCAGAAGATATGACTAGTTGAGAAAAAGAGTTACCAATATCCCTTGTTCAGCCGCAAAAGCAACTGGTTTTCGAGGTTCTTTGAGCCAATGCATGCTATTCTTGTCCTGAAGATCAGCCCTGCAACACTGAACAGTCTTTCACAGGATGCTGAGGCCGGGAGTGGCATATTAAGCTTAAGCCATAGCTGGCACACAGCTGGGAAGGACTTCAGTACCTCTACTGTGTCTCCTGGGCACCCCAGGTACGCATCCAACTGTTGGGTCATTTCAAGAAGGCTGGTCTTCTTCAAGCAGGAAAAGAAGTCCTCTTCCTCAGATGATTGAGAGCCCTCACTGATTCTCGGCCTGACAGTCTAATTGGTTTCTGATGTAGTCAAGGCCTGTGGAATAAAAACAAAAATCAGGGCAATTTAGACCATATGACACTATTGTAATTGTGTATTGAGTAGTGTGTGTGTTATTCAATTTCATTTTAAACTCAATTCAAACTCATTTAACTGTCTCTATAGAATTTACACACATTAAAGGGATAGTTCACCCAAAAAGAAAAATTCGGTCATCATTTTCACATTTACCAGACGCCCATATCCAGAGAGACTTACATTTTTCTCTCATATACAACTGAGCAATTGAGGGTTAAGGGCCTTGCTCAGGGGCCCAGCAGTGGCAGCTCGGTGGACGTAGGAATCTAGCACACAACTTTCTGATTTGTAGCCCAACACCTTAACCACTAGGCTACCTCATCCTCATGTTGTTCTAAATGTGTATGAATTACTTTTTTCTCATGAACACAAGAAGATATTTTGCTAAATGACGATAAGCACACAGCTGATTGTAACCATTGATGTCCATAGTAGGAAAACAAATGATGGAATTCAATGGTAACGTCAACTTTGTGCTTACCATCATTTATCAGAATATCTTCATCATGTATTACTTCCATAATATTTGTTTTCCTACTATGGAAGTCAATGGCATTTTTTTTGCTATAACCTGGCACATGACATCTCTTCTTTCTTAAATGTTCTCTGTGCATTGCCCCTGATTAAGTACAAATAAACTCATTCATTGTTGTGATTTGTGTCATTATTGTGCTCAATGATGAAGTGTGTCCCAATTACATTGGATGAATTTCTCTGTAAACTGAGACAGAATGTTTCTGATGACTTCTGAATTAGTCAATGTTAAAGATTAGTCAATGTTAAAGATTAGTCAATGTTAAAGATTAGTCAATGTTAAAATTGTGAAAATTAAAGTGCAAGCCCACCATGCTTCACTGATGAGCTCATATTCAGTTCAGTTCAATTCATTTTTATAGCAAATTATTATAATATTCAATTTCAACAATGGACATTATCTCAAAGCAGCTTGTTACAGATTTTAGCTCATCTCTGTATTTATTTGTAATTGCAATCTGAATTTCTGTTTTTTTTTTTTTTTACTGATGATGAATGCTTTGCATCTTGGGGTTTGGCGCTATGGCTATGGGGTTTCTGCTCTTAAAGTCTACTTAAAATGGTAGATTTCTATATTTCCACTTTTGCCTTTTAGAAGTTGCTGGCATTACTGAGTGTTGTTTTAGGAATGTTAGTACAGGTGGTTTCTTTCTTTTTAAGTAAGTTCCATCAAACTCCTTACTCACTCACTCACAGATTTAGCACTCAGTAGATCCACTACAGACATGGTTAGCAGAATTGATCACTTCAATATATGCCTTTAATATATCAAAATCTGTCAAGTGGGCTGAATTTACAGACTAAATAACATTGAAATTATAAATGTAACTGAGGCAGCTTGTATTTCTGCCTTTTATTAGAGCATATCTATAGGTTTTAAGGAAAGAAATGAAGTCAGAGTTAACTTTTCCCTCAGTTTCTGACTCTGCATTCAGCTGTACAAGACATTTAGGTATGGAATGTGTGATGTCCTAAACACACAGATTAATGAGGACAGCTGAAGAGGAGAGAAAAAAGGAGGAGGGAGGTGGAAGGGACAGAACTTCTCACTGACTTACTCTGTGTGTGTGTTTGTGTGCGTGCGTGTGTGCGCGCTAGGTCAGGTCAGAAAAAGTCTGTATCTCACACAGGGATGTGAGATGCCTGTAAAATGTTCAAATATACCAAAAAGGTTTATTAAAAACAAAAGTAAAATATAGCAATACATTCATTTTAAACTTGTATACAGAGGTAATGAAATATTTAGACATGTGTAGACATTCATGAGAAATCTGCATGTGATTATCCACAAAGAATCTCTGATACTGAGCCGAAACTAAATATTCTTTTTTTAAAACCCAGCGTACAAAAAGACAACAATTAATTAAAAAAAAAAAAAGACAGACAGGTTCAGTAGCAGAGGACAAATGACAAATGGCTGTAGAATTAGTGACAGCTGAACAAACAAACACTTAAAGGAACCTGGCCTTTCCCCTCTTCACCCATCAGCCCTTCTCTATTTGGCTCCAGTAGCCCTGAGCCTGACTGGGAGACATTCTGCTGACCACCAGTCCACAGACACCAGCATTTGTTCTAATCATCTATACACATCAAATATCAAGACTCCATGCTCAAAAGGTATGGTGTACATTTTGTCTTTTTCTTTTACTGAAGGCTATCGTGTAATCAGATTTCCTCTGATTGTTGCTGCTGCTGGTGGTGGATTACATTTCCTGACAAATTTTGTGTAAAGCTCCAGTCGGAGCTTCGAGCTTTGAATTATAAATGCTGTTATCATGAGGAAAAAAAAGCTGAATATATTGCATGGATTTCCATATAACACCAAGCAACATCAAATTATGTGTCAAAGCTTGTCATTATCTGATGCTATTAAAGCTGTAGGATGTATTGCATTTTCTTGTAATCCTTGACATACTGAACATGTTTCTTTTTTGCTGCTTTTCATTTGCAAGTTTAGTATTTGCAAAGCCATAGCAGACAGCTTTAGGGGTATAATATAAAAACCTGAGTTAGTTTATGGATATAAAGCCATTTTCTAAAACGACACAATGTATGGGTGTGAACTGGAAATTGTAAACTTGTCATTGTTATTTCTTTACAAAGACGGCTTTAGCAGATACTTAGGCCTGTTAATGAGCATACATATTACTACTACAGTATGACACAGCACATGAATTTAAAGTACTTGAATATTCAGTCATATGAGATATGAGAAGTCATAGAAAAAAAGCACATAACTATTTGTATGTAATGGAACTGGCAAGGATGTTGAGTTGGATGTTTATTCAGTTTATACAAATGTAATTGTAAAAACAACAAGAAACACTTAACCACAATCTAAACCCAAATCTTAACCTTCCTAACCTTTTTTTTTAAATTAAATAAGTCAAACAGATTGTTCTAGATTGTTCTGAAAAAACACATTTTTGAAGCTGCATAAAAAAAAAATGTTGCAAGACACAATACTATATTCAGCAACAATACATGATGTAGGAATGCAAGAAAAAAAAGTAGCTGCCAAGCTGCTAACCCGGGCCCCTGAGCAAGGCCCTTAACTCTCAGCTGCTCAGTTGTATAAAATAGGATGTACTGTATGTAAGTTTCTCTGGATAAGGGAATCTACCAAATCCTGTAAAAGTAGTTGCAAATGTAATAATGTATTGTTATTGTTATAATATTGTCTAGGTACCAGCTAGTAGCTATGAAATCAGTAGCAGAAGGTTGATGATTAATGATAAAGATATGAGAAGCCATTATAATTGCTTGTTTGTAAAAACCCACACTTGCAAACTGATCATTTTTGAATATGTTCCTGCTAAGATGAGGAGTAGAGTTATTGTTTGGATTTTTAATTCTTAAATGACATAAAACCTGTCACAGTGACTTTGTATGAATGACAAGTACAGGTTTAGATACAGGCACTAGATACATTTTCAAGGTTATTCTTTATCTTTCCCTCAGATGGCAGTGTATGTAGTGCTTGCCGTCGCCCTGCTTGGCTCGTGTTGGGCAGCTCCTCCAATTGATTCAGATCTGGTGAATTATGATGTTGATGCAGACACATGGGACATGAACACATATGGAGAATCTTATGACTATGATGACTTGGAGGAAGATGTTGACAATGCAGGGATTTCGGTTAGTGTGTAAAACCATGGCTTGAAACTAAGCAATTCTTATGAAAGGTGCAGGATTCAAACATGTAACAGTTTTGTTAATTGAACGATTTATTGAATTTATTGTTCAGGTCTAAATAACATGTTTTATATGTATGCACTTAATATAGCAATATAGTCTTAACTTCTCTGCTGAATATAGGGGTATTTTTGGACATTAGACATGAGGAAAATCTTGTAGCAGTTAACACGACTAACTTTTAAACAGAGACCTAAAATATTATATATTCAAGATGTCGAAAATTTACATCCATTGTCTAAAACCTACCGTTTATTTTCAATTTGAATTATATTCATCATTTTATTATTTCTCAGGTACATTAACCGTAATCGATGGTCCCTGTCACATGATCTAGCACTGTGTAGTTGATGCATGCAGTAGTAAACAAGTATGTTTTGGTGTCTGCGTCAATACATATTCTTAAAAAATTCTAATAACTAAGATGTTCCTATACAGTGTATTACATTTTGGCTAATTAAATTGCACAGTTTATTGCACACATTGCTTAACACTTGAGCATGTATTTAAATATAACTGGAAAACAAGTGTTCATCTTCTTAAAGTTTGAGGTTGGAACCATGGCTTCTCCTGTTGCCATTACTCATCCACATCCTGCAGATAATCCTGGAAACAAAACTGAAGAAATAACACTGCTGCCACAGACCAGCACACCCACAATACTTCCTGCTCTGGACTTCCAGGGTACTGGACTTTTTGGCCCTGACACTGGTCTGGGTGAGTGGAAAATATTACCTCCGGCATACAGAAACATCCCTGAACAAACACTCTTGTCTTTTAATGTGACTCTTTCACCATCTAGTGATGAAAGCTGTTATTACAATGGCTTGTATCTCCACAGGAATGCCCACTTGCTTGCTGTGTGTGTGCCTCGGTGGTAGTGTGTATTGTGATGATGCTGATTTGATCAGGATTCCCCCTCCACCCAAAGACACTACACACTTCTATGCTCGCTTTAACAAGATTACTGCGGTCAACGCAAAGGACTTTCTTAACCTGAGTAAGATGGTGCTTTGAGTATTTCTATGCAGCCAATAGTGTGCACTATGCAATTTGACTAAATTCAGAAAACTCCCTATTTCTTAAAATGTACATATAGGTAACTACATATGTTAATAACAAATGGGAAGGAAGCTATTAAAGAAAAACTATGTCAGAGATTTAACCTTGCTATGACCTTGATTTAATACTTAATATCAGTCTATAGGATTTTTTATCCAAGAGCAATATTCTCCATTTTTCCACTGTTCTTAGATCTGTTGAAACGAATTGACCTAACAGGGAATCAGATCTCCGCGCTGGATGAGGACACTTTCCGCAGTCTCCCACAGCTCCAGGAACTATTTTTAGCTGACAACAGAATCCCGTCTCTGCCTGAGCTTCCAGCCACTATGAGGCACATCGATGTACGCAATAACCATCTGACGAGTGCCGGCATGCACAGAGAAGGCTTTAAGGCAAGTAGTCAATGCTATAAAGGGTAACAGTCCATATAGGGACACAAAAGTATTCAGAGCACAAGAGCAGATGAGATTGTGTGGGAATTCAAAGCAAAATGCATTTAGTTTTTGAGTGTATTTTATTTTATTTTTTAAAGATATGTTCTAATATGTTTTTTAGTATCTTCTTAGTGAAACTGTATTTATGACCGCTTCAGCCACATTAATAGGAACAGTAGCAGTCATGCTCAATCATGCACTTTTCCAGTCAGCCAATCATGTGGTTGCAGAACAATGCAGTTTCAAGAGCTTCAGTTTGGTTTAAGATCAAATATTAAAATGCTGAAAAATTGTGATCTCATTGACTTTGAATATGCTGTGGTTGGTGGTCTAACATGGTCTGGACTGAGCATTTAAGAAAGTACTTAACAGTCTATAAAGTTTACACTGAACATCCTGTTTATGGCAGATCCAAGATTTGTTGATGAGAGAATGGCTTGTTGATCAGAAAACTGATTCAAACTGACAGAAAAACTTGAGTAACTCAAATAAGTAATTTTTACATCCATTTACATCCAAAAACCTCACAGAATACACCACATGAGTAAAACAAATCAGGCCATGTGTTTGTTTGTTTTTTGCAACTGTCCAGCACTATACCCTTAGATTGCTGTTTTAGTCTAAGAACATGGAAACTCTGTGATCTGAAGCTATTGTAGCTGTTTGATTTGTTAAACTGTTAAACGTCATCATTTGAGTTAATCAGTTTTAGCTGCTTAGAATCAAGTTCTCACACAGTACTGCCTCATGTAGGCAAACAGTACCAAAGAAACAAAGCTAGAACATTCAGACTCATGGTGAATCACTGAATCAAGGTCTACCTCACTGTACCAAGGGTGCATCAAGACAGAGGTGGTTTTTATAGAGGACATGTTTGCTGTGGCCCAAATTTAAGTGTGTTTGGTCCCAGAGCCACCCCCGGGGCATCTGCCAAATGCCCTAAATTTAACATTAAAACGGAACACACTGTAATTTTTGTATGCAAGCATCACGACATTATGCCATTACAGAGAAAACATTCAGTAGGCTCATGAGAAAGATCCAAGGAGAGCTAGATGATGGAAAAAATCATAAATAATCATAATAATAATATCAGTGAAGCATAATTAAAGAGACTGTCGCAATTAAAATGACAATTATTGAGGCATGCCCTGCATTTATAAAGCTGTTTAAAGCTATATGGATGAAGATCCTTTACTAACGTTACCTATAGCTACGTGAACTACGTTACTATGAACCTGAATAAGCCTGACTTAAGTGAAATCACGTTTCATTAGCATATATTCATATATATAAACGTGAGCCATCATATTACATGCTGAACAAATGCTTATTTTATATAATCCTAACATTAAAATAAAATGAAAATAAATAAATAAATAAATAAATAAATAAATAAATAAATAAATAAATAAATAAATAAAATCTTTGTATAGCAAGTCAGCCTACACTTTACACTAAACAGCCAACATTAAACACCGTTCTTTTAGTTTAATGTTTCTGTGTGCAGAAACTGATTATTAACATTATTTGCTAGATTTATAATCAGTACTTATACTACTTCACTATGCTGTGAAAAAGTATTGATTTATTTATTTATTTATTTATTTATTTATTTTGCATATTTGTCACACTTAAATGATTTTTAAGAAAATCTTAATATTACACCAAGTTAATCCAAGTTAATACAAATTGCAGTTTATAAATCGTTTATTTAAGGGGAAAACAGCTACCTAAAACCTAACTGGTCCTATCAAAAAAGTAAATTCCGCCTAAAGTAAAAAAACTGCATTTTGTAGATGAAATTGACGAGTAAGGTAATGATTTCATGATCGTGTGCAATTTTAATAAATAAGGACCACTGAGATCTAATATTGTGGATCCAGAACCCTGTGGCTTTCCATATAAAAAACACATCTGAATACAAATACAAATACAGTGTAATTACATTAAAGTGCAGCACAGTATGATAAAAACACAGAGCAGTATGCACTAATTACTCCAAACAACAGGAGCAGCATCAGGATAAAAGAGACAGCATAATATGCAATGCCGAGCAGACCGACTCCACAAATTGCACATGACTTCAAATGATGGCATGTAGCGGCGTATGAGCATATAAAGTAAGAAGATAAATAAGCATTACATGGAGAGACAATTCAGAAAGCATTTTTATTTTGTAACTAGGGTTAAAAATTGGGAAGATGTAGGTCAGTGGTTAAACTTTTTAAGTATTAAAAGTATCTGGGTGTTTTGTGGTCTTACAACCTTTAAGCTTTGCTTGTTTAGTTCAAACTTGTGTTGTGCACAGCAGTGTGTTGAGAAGTAGTTAAGTTTAAGCCAACTTAATTATCATCAATTGTAGAGACTTCACACCGCCTTGAGTAAAAGTACTGGCATAGTTCTAATAAATGAGTAACAGGAAAAGTAGTGATTAGGAAAATTAGTCCAGTAATGACTTTAAAATGACTTTAGTAATTACTAGTAGTTTAGTAATTAATTTTTATCTGTTTAAAATTAACCCAGCTAATAAAAAAATGTTTACTTTCCCAGTCCAACATTGACAAAACCTTGAGCCATCTAATGGTGAAATGTTGCACTTAAAGGTGGGGTCTCCAATTTTTGAAAGCTAATGTTGACATATAAAATCACCAAAACAAACACGCCCCTAACCCAAATGGGTCCCACCCCTGTATTTATAGCTCCGCCCACACATACATACGCAACCCAGGCAATTAATGGAAAGAAATGTGTCTTTATCATAGCTGAAGGGAAGAACAATACGATTGCAGATAAACAAACAAGCAAAAATGACACACAAACATAATCATGCAAAGGACGGCATATATTAGTTCTGTGTAACAAAGCAAAACCAACATTACTCACTTATCGAGAAGGAAAAAAGCGCCTCAGCGTCTTAAGTAAAGTTGGCCGCATATTCACAAATTGGAGATTCCCGAGTCAATAACTCCTGAGCTAAACGCTTGCCTCTCTACATTACTACGATAGAAAAGAGGTGTTTTTGGAGAAAAGAGGAGTTATTGACTCGGGAAACTCCAATCTGTGAATATGTAGCCAACGTCCTGCTCCTTCAGTTTTCTCCAGAGCTGGAAAGCTGATCCTTATTGTAAGCCTTTCTTCGCTTTCTTTCTTTTTTTTTATCCTCCATGTTAATGCTAAAACTGCTTTCTGCTAATGTCACACATGCGCACTGAACACTCTCTCCGCCCATATCGACAAGACCCGCCCCTTTCTGCTCATTGGCAACACGTTTGTTTTGGGTTTTTTTTGTTTATTTTTCGGCTCGACTCAGTTTTCTGAGGCATTTCTCAAAAATCGGAGACCCTACCTTTAATTCCCTTACACTCAATTTTATTCTGTATTAAACCACATTTAGATTGACACACTGCCACCTAAATGACCTTTTTTTCCGCTGTCTTGTAAAAGTACAATATTTCAGCTAACTGACATTAAACCTAAGTAGATCTACCATATTTGTGTGTAAGATTGTGTTAGCTAACCTAGTGTGCTATGCTGACGTGAACATTACCTCAGTAATAAAAAGTATATAAAGACGAAACATTGACTAGCTTGCCAATTTAATTCATGCATGTTTATAGGCATGACTAAAAGGGATAGCCAGAAGATGATACAGACATGAGTGCTTCCTGGGACATAAAGCGTCCAACCACAGTAAGCAAACCTAAGTGACTTGTGAGGGTGGAAGGGCGACAGCATCCAAACGTCCCAGTTCATCAAACTCTATACTCATGAACCCTCCAGATCTCCTCATCTACCTATTCATAGTTTGCTAGACTAAACAAATGTGTTTTCAACCCTGAGACTGTGTCTGGGACCTGAATACAAATTGCAAAGCTGTTCCATAACTGTGTAAGAAAAAGATCTGCTCCCTGCTGTAGCCTTTACTACTTGAGGTACTACCAAATAGCCTGCACCTTTTGATCGAAGTAGGCATGATGGATCATAAAAAAACTAAAGATGGCTCAGGTACTGTGGTATGAGACCATTCAGTACTAGGTTAGCACTCTAGCTGTACTAACTGGAGTCTGTTTATGTTCCTACTTCAACATCCAGACATTAAAGCATTTCAGTAATAAATAAGTATTACTATATACTGTAAAGGTTTTTACACATCTTAAGATCATACAAAGTTTTGATACTGTAACATTAAAAGATTGGGTTAACTTGGGTTTACTTCACTATCCTAGCTAAGGAAATGCTGATACAGTAACTCAGTGGATGGCTCAGATCATTGAGACTGTCATAATGGTATTTCATGTTTATTTGATATATAAGATTGACCTGGTATGTTTCCTTGTCTTCATGCTCTCAGACTGCTGACTAAGCATATAATGCTTGAAATGAAAACATTCAGCAGCAAACTTTATCTTTGTTGGTTCTTAAAATTGTTGTTTTTTTTGCACCTATTGTCTTTTAGTTTTAGTGGTCAAATGCATTATTAATTTTCTACTCTAAAACAGTGATCAAAAATAAATATAGGGAAGTTGAATGTTTTATTTAAAAGCACAATTATTTAATTATACTCAAAAAAGTATGATTACAGTGAATCGTGTAGTGAAGTACTGTAATGAGAGTACATTCATTATCATTATGCATACTGCACAACAAATTAGGTAGTGAGCCCTCTCAGTGTCATGTTATGTACTTAAAAAGACAAACAGAGAAAAAAAAATGCATTTAAGAAAGTGAACTCTCAGCTATGCCACTTTTAGGCTCTTTAACAATATTTGTAACCGCCACCTGATCTAGAGTTCCCATCTACGTGAATGTAGCATTTATTGTCATAGGATGGCATAGTCCTCAATACTGCCACTATGGATTTCATGCTACACAACTTCCATTACCTCATTCTCTGAATTCCTCAACAGGAAATGAAAGATTTGCAGTTCCTGTACCTGTCAGACAACCGACTAGACTACATTCCTGTCCCGCTTCCTGAGAGCTTACGAGTGCTTCATCTGCAGGTCCCACACTTATGCATTCACCTTTTCCTCATAAAAGTGCTCATTTTCTGGAGGTCAATAGATAATAATTGAGACAAACAAGCAATTAAAGATGCCAAGCTACAAATAATGTAATAAGTGAGTCAAAGGCGTGCCGATTTTTTTGGCCTTGAAATTCACATTGACCAAACCATTCACAAACCATGGCAAATTCTAAAACTGCACCAATTAATCAACTCCCTAGTTAAAATCATTATGGCTGTCTTAAAAGAATAAGGCCCAATGTAAGAGAGTACAGATTAACTTTGACAGCACCAACCAAATTATGTGCTCATATGTTAAAAGCTAGGATTATGCAGCATAAGATGCAGTGAGTGATCCATTATAAAACGTACAAATAAATACATCATGCATCATTAGGCACCATTCTGACTGTCACACACAACTCCATCAATTTTGGTATGCAAAAAATGATTGTTATTGACTATTCATTGAGGCCAAAAAGCCTATTTTCAAATGTATTGACAATGTCTTTGAAGCAGCTCTGCAACTTTAGCAGCGAATGAAAATGGTTTGCAAATGACAGGTTTATAAACAGCAATATATACAGGAGATACACAATATAGACATACAAGGACATAGCCTATATCATATAATGACAAGGTATAAATACATACAAAATATGGTCATGTAAATATATAAATAAACAGAGGTAGTGCAATGTGGTACTGTGAGTGGAGTAATAATGCAGTAATACTGTAGTTTATAGAATATTATTGCACCTAGTTAGGATAGGGGTTAGGAAGGGAACCAAAATGACATGTGATGCATTTAAGCTTGTTAAGTTTGTATTTTAAGATGAAGTTTTAGATGTAGATGTCATTGAGTATGGGCAGTGATGTACCCATGCTAAAACTTGTAGAACGCTTGGCCGCTGCATCTACTGTAGATGTGCCGACATCTGAATATGTATTCATATAGTCTCCTGTTAAATTTTTCAGTGTATTTTTCTAAAAAAAAAATATGTTGAACTACACTAAAATTTAGGAGAAATTTCGCTTTTTGCTGATGCAATCAACCGTTCTCATTGTAAAGTCAGCTATTAAGCTTGGCAGTGACAGTAGCTTGGACGAGCACAATGCAGAGTCTACAATAAGGTCAGTAGCCTAATAACTTCCTAATAACATGAAACAGGGTTGAGCAATCACTTTTCTTTCCTTAGAAACATTTAAAATATATCACATTAATATCTATAATTTTGGACACAACATATGGTGCACTTATTAAATAGCGTTCTGCCACTATGTACATGTGCCAGGTTAGCTGAAAAGCTTGGCTTTCCTTTTAGTTTCACTCAATGCAGTCACAATCATTTAATTTTGTTAATTGAACAGAATTAATAGGCCTTAAATCACAGATCAGGACCTTTTCAACATGATGGAGAGTAGAGGACAAGAAATTTCCTAACAGACTAATAAAACATCAATTCAAACCTATGTTAAAAAAATAGATGCATTTTACTTAATAGATGCATTTTACTTAAATGCATTTACACCTAACTCACCAATGTCCTCTCGTGTCCTATTCAGAACAACAACATCCAAAGCTTGAATGAAGACACGTTCTGCAACAGTCACGACCGAAGCTACATACGCAAGGCTCTGGAAGACATTAGATTGGACGGCAACCCGGTGGATGTGAACCAGTACGCTCAGGCTTATGTCTGCCTGCCAAGAGTGCCTGTGGGAAACTCTCACTGAGTGTTATTAGGGCATATGGCTACTCGACTGGTTCTGCTTCACTTGTAACAGGTGCTATGAGAGTCACTTTTTTAGATAATATGGCACATGTAAGTCTTGGCCCTAACTGACTAATCTTTATTTTAACTAACCACTCCAAATGCACAAAAAAATGGGTAGAAATTATATTTTGCTTATCTTCCTTTTGTCATTTATAAAGAATTACCTAAGCTCCTTAAGTATCTTTTAGTAATCAACCATCTATTCAATAGCTTAACTGAACCCAATATTATACTTCTGTATTTTTGGTCACTTAATATGTTTGAATTCCTTGAATTGCTGCTGAACACTTAATATTAGAATTTTTGTTTGAATGTGTAACAATTTAACTCCTAGGATAAGTGTGTTAATAAAACATCAGTTTCGCACTTAACATCAGAGGCTTAACCTACTAATGACCACATGGTGGCATTCAGTGTCTTTTTGGAAACTATTCCTGATCTCCACACAATATATATCTTCCTGCAATTTTTTTTTTTTAGAAACGCAGACAACCTACAGTAACTGAGAGTTCTGTTCATTCTTCTGGACTATGTATCCTTGAATCATGTATATTAGAGACCAAGTTACAGGTTACGTCTATTTTTATAACAATTTGCTCATGTAGCGCAGGTGGTTGCAAGGGGTTACTTAGCAACTATCAAATATTTATAGTATGACAATCACACAGGCACATAGTTTAAAGATGCATGTGAGCCATTTACATATTTAGGCATTTGTCTTGTATTTGTCTCCATCTGTATATGACTGATCAATTACAGAAGATTGTCCTTTTGTATAACAGTATACAACCTGATATACAGAATTATGCAATTCCTCACAAGCTCATCTACAGTCCTCACTGTGTTTATGCTTATTTTATCTCAATCGCAGTATGAAATGAACAGAGACTCTAAACCCAATGTAAGACTGATATTAACATACTGAACTACCACATGTTAGCAAATAAACTGCACATGTTAAGAGATCGATTCAACTCTGAGCTCCATTGCTAAAAAATACATTTTCTTTATTCCATTTTAATTCTCAAATCAAAATTCAGATTCAAAATTCCAAATTTTATTTGTCAAATACCCAGTACTACATAGTGAAATGCATTTAACTGTCTATGTCATAAATATAGAATAGAAATAGGAAACTATTTACAATTAATTTAGAAATAGAATTGCCTGTACAAGCAAAGTGAAAAACACACACATGTGTATATATATATATATATATATATATATATATATATATATATATATATATATATATATATATATATATATATATATATATATACATGTGTGTGTTTTTCACTTTGCTTGTTACTGTTTGTTTTATAATATATATAGAATAATAGAATATATATATAATATATAGAAAATATATAAATATGAATATGGATTGGTGACAGAACAGATCTGTGCAATTAATGCAATAATGTTGGGAAAAAATCTGACTTCTGTGGTGCTGACTGTTGCAATTCATTAATTCATTAATTTCAATTAATTTTATTTGTATAGTGCATTTAATAATGAATATTGACCCACAGCAGGTTTACAGAAATGTATAAATTTAGCATATACATTTTAAATGTATACATTTTGCGACATTATTATATATATATTATTATTATTATAGATGGTGGCAAGGAAATACTCTCAGGAACGATATGAGGAAGAACTAGACTCAAAATGGAACCATCCTTATCTGAGTGACATTGGATAGTGTCAATAAAAATAATTAACTATGGTCCAAATTTTCACCACACGCACACACGCACACACACACACACACACACACACACACACACACACACACACACACACACATATATATATATATATATATATATATATGTATATATATATATATATATATATATATATATATATATATATATATATATATATATATACATATATATATATATATATATATATATATATATATATTTTTTATTTTTTTTTGCAGGGTAGGAAATTTGTTATCAACAGCATGGATCCATGGACCCAACCTGCCTTGTGTCAACTGATCCGGTTGTTACTGGTTGTATAACAGTGCAGGCAGTTTTTTTTGGCACAAATTGGGCCCCTGAATACCAATCCAGCATTGTTTAAATGTCACAGTCATTGCTGAGTGTTGTTTCTGAACATGTACATCCCTTTATAGCTACAATTTACCAATCTTATAATGGCTACTTCCAGCATGATAATGTGTCATGTCACAAAGCACAAAGACAACAAGACTTCAATGGTCTTGTCAGTCACCAGCTATAAATCCAATAGTACACCATTGGGATGTGGTAGATTGGGAGATTCACAACATTAATGTGCGAAAATTACATGATGCAATCATGCCACCAAAAACTAATAGCTATGTTCCAGCACCTTGTGGAATCCAAGCAATGAAGGATCAAGACTGTTCTTAAAAAAGTGGCCTATTTACAGAAAGAAGAAATAGTGTTTTCCAAGACCTTGGTGCAATATGTTCAAGAAAGTTACATTGCACATCACAATACTCAAATATAACACAACACATCTATTATAGTAGTGTAGTAATATTGTAGAAGTGATTTTGTGTTGTCTTCAAATATCACTACATCTAGCAGCACAGACGCACAGTGTTAGGAGTAACATGTCCATTAAAAGGAAATATATACAGTTTATGACAGCTAATCCTAGTGTAAAATGACAAATCTCTGAACATGGTGTAATAATGAATAAAATATAGTGTGGATATGATATATGTGTGATTAGCTCATGCACGGAACTAGTGTCGATACTGTATCTTGACTGACTTTGTGCCTTTTAAAATCTGGAATTTCTGGAAATGTGGGCAGTATTGGCTCATGAAAAGCTTTCACTAAGCTCTTATTTCTGTTTGGTTTATGCTAATTTTTTGCATTATTTTAGATTATAATAATTAAATTGATGACAATGAAAAAAATGTCATATTGTCAATGAAGGGTGGTATGGTGGCACCGTGGGTAGTGGGACCATGTACTAGTCCTGTCTGTTCATTAATTTACTATTCATCACTAGTGGAGATGTTAACGTCAGGTTTCCTTTAATGCACCTGTTCTTTTACGTTCATTACATTTACTGCATTTGGCAGACACCCTTATACATTTATCTCATATATACAGCTGAGCAATTATGGGTTGAGGGCCTGGCTCAAGGACCCAAGAGAGGCAGCTTGGTGGCCAATGGATTCGAACTCCCAACATTCTAATCATAGCATTGTATATTGTATATGGTGGAGCTTTGTGTAAGAGGATATTTATGGACATATGGAAGGAGTCTCTAGTCTCAGCACTTTTTTCACCTTCAGGACAGAGGACAAAGGCTGGTGGGAGGAATATAGGTATAATGCTTTAAAATATTGTAACAGATTCATTAATACATTCATAAAAACGTAAAATCCACTGTAGTTCTGTGTGTTTTTGGGCGATATCACACCATTCCCAATAACAGAATGACCTGCCATGTTTCCTTACTTATTCCTTATTAAATGCTAAAGTACACGGATTGTTAAGGCTAACTAAAGAATTAAATCATTTTAGGAAAGGAAATAATGAGGCATATATTAATAATGAACTAATGAATAGTTAACCTTAGCTATGGCTTGTATATTAGTGTGTGAATGGTTACTGTCTTAAATACATCTTTGCTAAGCTATTAACTGTGTACATGTAGGGGTTAAACTTAATCACACAGAAGTAAGAATATGAATTAAACAGGCAGCATTAAATTGTCAAATCATTTGTCATATGCAGCTGTGTTCACAAACATCACTGATTGGTGTTGGATTACTTTTGTAATTTACTCTGATCCAATTTATTGAATGTAGAAAGACACACTAATAAAGCAATAATTAATTCTCAGTCTGCTTTGTGTCATTCTCTATCCATTTCTCTTTAGATCCCTACTGTAGTATTAGTACATGCTCTGGGTGGCTCGGACCTGGGGCTTTGCTCTTGTAACCGCAAGCTGGAAATGACAGTAATACAATTACATTTAGTCCTTTAGCGGAAACAAAAACAAACATTTATTTTTAGCTATTATCATGTAAATCAATGTGCAATAAGATTATATTATTCTTGGGTTTTAGTCTCAGATAGAGCATGTTTGATTTATCAGTTTATGTTAATTAAAATATTAACGAACAAACATGTAGTGACATGTAATTAAGGTGGTTATTCAGGCATGAAGTCACGTCATAGTTAAGGTTGACTCTATATTAATTTGTGATTAGTACACGCCTTACCTCATCATTAGTTCATATTTATATGTGATTATTCACGTGCGGGTATTGTTACCTTAGTAACTGTTACTAGAGACTCTTCATGTGAAACATTACCATATAAACTGGAGAGCATCATCTTAACATTAAAACTTTATGGATTTATTTATGCTTCGGAAATTTTGCTTGCTGCAATATGTCCCCATAGTATATGAAATGAAGCAACTTTTTGCACCTTGACAATATATATCAGTACTCTATGGCATAGCACCTGCAAAAATAGATGTGTGTAATGCAGGGATCCATGTGATGCCATTGCTTGTCTTTACACACAGATTGCACAAAGTTTGCCATCCCTGTTCTGGGCTAGGAGCAAACCTTGCAAAAGAAATGTACTGCAGCAGTGGAAACAGTGAGTCTGCCCAGAGTTCTGCACTTCATCAGCAGATGAGAGAGTGAGACATGCTTAGCAGTGCTTAAAATGTCCTGCTAAGGACTAAGGCTTATAGCTCAGCATGGTCATCGCCTTATTTTCCCTGTCCTCCTTTTTGTTTTCTGTTTGTGCTGACTCATCCTCCCATCTTCATTTCAGTAAAGACTAATATCCTGTTTAAATGTAACTCACCCCAGTCTACTGTATAGCTCCAGGGGATGAGTCGGGGGATGTCGACTCTTCACACGTTTGACTAATTGCTACATAAATGTGTCGAGTGCAGGGTTATCGAAGAGACGGAAAAGAAAGGAGCTCTGGAGGGAAATGGAAGCTAGATAGTGAAGTGCGACTACAGATTTTTGTTCCATTCCTTGGCACACGTCATGGGCTTCTTCTCTTGCTCATCTGTTTTTTTCTTATTCTCTCTCTCTCTCTCTCTCTCTCTCTCTCTCTCTCTCTCTCTATCTCTCTCTCTCTCTCTCTCTCTCTCTCTCTCTCTCTCTCTCTCTCTCTCAGTCTTTAGCATTCCTCGGTGGTTCCTGTTTCAGTCTTGCTCATCATACTAATACATAACTCTGCATCTAATTCTCCATTGATCTGTTTCTTTCACACACACACACACACACTCACACACATGAAGGTGACCTTGCTTTCTGCTTCCATCTCACCAATTGATCATATCACTGGAAGGAACTGGGGCTTCCTTCCCACACGACAAGGCAAGGGAGGGGCGGCACATAGGTGCATATGGTGCGGGGGTGTAGTGTAGCACATTTTGTGTGTGTGTGTGTGTGTGTGTGTGTGTGTGTGTGTGTGTGTGTGTGTGTGTGTGTGTGTGTGTGTGTGTGTGTGTGTGTGTGTGTAGCCAAACTAGCAAACAGGAAATCCTGCATCCATCCACCTCTCAGTGATCCCAGCTGCCCTAAGCTATCGAATAACTGAGTCAAGCCTCCTCCTGAGTAACACACATCCTGACCTCATACACCCACACACAACGACAGATTACATCCTCAAGCATGCAAAACTGCATCATGCAACACTGTATGCATTTTAATTCAACTGGTTAGTGTTAAACCCGGGCCAAACGTTTCACCACGTGTCACCACGTTGGTGTGTAACTTGTCTTCATAGATTTTTTTCCTGTTTAACGACAAAATATTTGCTTATATAAGCGGTCAAATTGTGATTGTCATTTTCGTTCTGTGATTTTATGTATGTAACATAGACACTCACTGGCCACTTTAACAGAAACACTTCAATCATCTAATCAGCCAATCATGTGGCAGCAGCATACGAGATTCACTTAATGTCAGTAATCAGAATGAGGACAAATGTAAGACTCAGTGTTTTTAACCATGGCATGGCTGCTGGTGTTGGTTTGAAAATCTCCTGAGATTTTCAGCAACAGAAACCAGTCTAGAGCTTAATCAGGACAGTGTAAAAGACTGGCTACTTTGCAATGTCGATTATTTAAATGTCCACTATTTACAACCATGCTGAACAGAAAAGCATGGACTGCAACAGCAGAAAACCACTGTTTCACTCATCTCAAGCCAAAACAGGAATCTGTGGCTACAGTAGGGTGAAACTCACAGTTGAAGATTGGAAGGTTGCCTGTGAGAGAAAAAGAAAGAGACATAAAGTCAAAAGTAGACATTTTTTCTGCTGCCGAGGGGAGAATGGAGGGTAGGAAAAGAAGAAAAGTAACAAACTAATGAATGTGAGAAGAGAAAAAGGCAAAGAGAGAGAAAAGAGAGCAGAGTCATGGCTACACTACAGGCGTAATGCGTGGGTGGGTGAGAAGCACAAGCATGCGCATGCATTGACGATCAATAGCGGACAGCGTTATGGACAGACAGAAAGAGAAAACAGTGAACAAACAACATCTACGGAAGATGGTGATTGTTCATTTAAATTCAGCAGGAATTGAAATCGAGACAGCCGCTCATTAAAATTCCACATGCCTTCTTTCATTATATGGCTGTTCATGTTCATTAGCACATAACTTAAAAAATATTACATTTAAAGCTCCACAAGTTGTTCTGATCTGATATATGAAAATGATTTATGATATGTTTTGTCAGTTTAGCGTTTGTTTTCACTGGTGGTCACATTACATTTCAACAATGAGACAGACTGGAGTTTTATTACCCTCAAATATTCACTGGTCAACCAAAAAAAAAAAGGCAAGCCAGGCTGAGGAGTCACATGTTACAAAGCTAGGAGGCAGGCCTGTATACCTGTGCTTATACAACAGACAGAGATATAATGCAGGACATTATATATATTTTGTGGAAAAGGTATGCAGAGAGAGAAAAGGGGTGCCTTGACAATCTTCAAAAACCATTAGTCCATTCACATGAGACTTTTAGGATGGCTGGGTGGGATTTTGATGAGTGGGTGTACTTAAAATGAGTCAATTCCATAAACAAGCAGCCCTTTCAGATGTGTTTAGCCAAGTATGGAAGATTTAAGATGAATCACAGTGGCAGTTCATGTTTGCATTCAGATCATCTATTTAAGGGAAGATTTGCTTAGCAACATGATCGTCTGATGCCATTTCACCATGGCACTCTCATTCCTTGACAGATAATGTACAAGTTTGCGCTTCGCCCGTGATGATTAGAAAGTTGCATCTAATGGTTTTGTTACCAAATGAAATAATGAAGCCCGGATGAGGTGTCAGATGGTTAATGGATTTTAGAGCAGAGTGAAAGAAAGAAAAAAATACATTGCATGGAAAAACATGCTAAATGGATAGAGGGTGAATATAAAGAAGAATATTATTCAACTGATTTGATATGAAAGGTTGTTCAGTCATGTTTTATTTGATGCACACCTGAATATATACTTAGTCATGCTTACTTATACTTAAATATATAAATTTTCAAAGCTAGAAAGTAATTTGAATGGTTTACTTGAATCATTAAAATAAATAATCCTCTTAAAAAAAAACATGGCTGCAGACTTATTACAGTATGCATGAACAATACAAACATTTGTGATGGTAGCTTACTTCTAAATTACTAACTAATGTCAGAAAAAATGGCTGGTGGCATAAATACTGCTCATGCAGTGTTCAGTGGTAATAATTCCATCTGCTTCTCCATCCCTGACACTATCGACCCATTCCAGTTCATCGATCACACCAATAGGTCTACGGAGGACTCCCTCTTCCATCTCATGTCCTTCACACCACCCTCACCCACAGCAACAAAGAGAATTCTGCAAAGCTGATGTTTATAGACATTACCTCAGCCTTCAATACTTTAGACCCGCCCATACTGGCCTTCAACAGCAGGGCCCTCACATTTAACGCGTCGCTCTGCAACCGAATTCCTCACACCTGCAGGCCAGATTATGTCCAACCAAAGTTGCGTTCTAAGCCCCCTGCTCTACTCTGTGTACACACAGGATTGTGTGCCCCCACAGCTCCAGTTCTGATGTCAAGTTTGATTACAGTATATCATTTCCAGCAACGATCAGGCTGCATACCTTGGTGACATGGAGATACATACAGCTTGGTGCTAGGGTAACAGTCTCTCCCTGAATCACTTGGAAAACCATGGCATATACATCTTTGTCCTGAACTCATCACATCCAAACTCAAGTGAAGAAATGTAGAAAACAATTGCACCACCTGAGATACAGAAGAAATTCAGGATCTCCACAGTAATCCTGAGAACTTTTCTGGTACTATAGAGAGTCTTCCAACTCAGAGCATCTCAGTGTGGGTACGGAAACTGCACAATCCAGGACTGTAAATCCCTGCAGAGAATGGTGCACCTAGCTGAGCGCATCCCCGGGTCTGCTATCCCCTCTCTGCATCACATCTACAACAGACAATGCAGTACCAACAACATTATCAAGGATTCCACATAGCCTGGTATCTGTCTGTTCAGGTTATTGTAATCAGGCAAATGGTTCCATAATGTGATGTCTAAAACTGAGAGGCTCAGGAGGAGCTTCTTCCCTCAGGCCATCAGACTCATAAACACAGACACATCCATCTCACAAATTTCTTAGGACTCCTTAAGACTTGCTAACTTTAAACCAACTCTGAACATTGCACCCTACTGTTACCACATGTACTCTAAATCACCTGCATGTTAATATATCACTTTCCATCCTGTAATAGTTGCATATTCTGCATCATTTCTACAGGTAACATAATTGCACATTACGCTACTACAGGTAACATGTAAACATATTGTATGATACATTTTATTACCTCTTTGACTTTCTTGAATCTTGAACCTAATAACTAGATTAGTTGGAGACATACAAACTAATGAATGACTTAGTACAGTTTTTCATTTGTACATTTTACATGACTTTATTTGCTGCTACATTTTATATATTACATATGTATAGATATTTAAAAAAAAATAAAACTATTAGACTATAGACTAATTAGTGTATAGTTAAAGAAAGTAAATTACTGACAATCTGCTATTAATCAGATGAGATTCACTTTTAACTCTGGTTCCTCTCAAGGTCGGACCTCTATATCATGTGGTCTCAGGGTTTTTTCCTTGCCACCATCACCTCTATTGTATTGTATCGATATTGTATTTTGTAAAATACATAGAAATTTACTTCATTTTTCGAGTGTAATATTCATAGATTTTAACAAGTTGCCTGTAAGAAATCATCACTCTGACTATATATATATATATATATATATATATATATATATATATATATATATATATATATATATATATTATTTATTTTTTACACATACAGCATTAAAAAGTTTTAACAATGACTTTTTCATAAATAAGTCAAAACTGATTTGATTGTCTTATGTACTGCAGTAAAAGGAACTGCTTGTACTTGAAATCTTGCGTTCCCGGATGATTCCCTGATGGGCTGCTGCCTGTGAGTATCAAGGCTACCATGTAAGGAAACGTTAATAAGTGCGACAGATTGAGGCTCCAAGTAAGTAAATTAGCAGCTAATTACGTCTACATCTGGGTAGTGCTTCAGACTGTAAAATAGATACAGAAGTCATTCCAATCAGTCTGATATTTCTATTGCCCAGCTCTTCCAGTGAGGATAACAAAGCTGTAGCTACCAAGAAAAGCTGCAAGGCAATAGGACTGAGCTGAGACCATGGGTTCATCCTCTGCTGCAATCTCTAACTCTGTCCGTCATTGGAAAAGGACCACCGTGAACCAGATTATTATTTGCATAGTGGAGTGTTTTCAGCACAAGAGTGACAATGACATGAGAACGGCCTGTTAGTGGTGTTTGAGGTGGTTTAGCACCTCTGTGCACAATGTGGTCAAATGTGGTCAAACATTTTATGAATGAATGGATGCAAACAAGAAAGATTATTTAACATATCATCAATTTCATTTTTTAAAATGCTTTTGATGGAAAAAAATTAGTAGATACTTTAAAAAGTTGATCTAAGCAAAACTGTAGGTTTCATGGGCTAGTTGTCATTGTTTTTTTGTTTAAATGAAACATTACAATATTTTTTTTTACCATATTTGGTACAGTATTTGGACCTTTGGGTTTACCAAAGATTTTGCACTGATGACATCATGCACAGTTAATCATGCTTCTAAACCAACATTCAGTATTTGTTCATCTTTTTATGTTTGTATTCTTGCTTTCTGCTGTTCCACCGATTCAGTGTAGCTTGATGTTTTTGATTAACTACGATGATTAGATGGACAGAGAAATTTGTCCATGTTTTATCGCTGAATGTTTCATGTTTTATTGTTTGAATGAAACGCCTAGTTAGATTTCTAAATGTACAGAGAATAATCACATGAAATCTTTAGTCATAGTTTGAGCAATTTTGGTGTTGGGGCTCAGATACACTCTCCGTGTTAATTGTTGATTAAAGACATAACTTTTAAGCATATAATTCATAATATATCCCATATCCTTGTGCTCCAGTACATCTGATCAAATGCACACTATCATCTTGTGCTTGGTAATATTATGAACAGCAGCTACGCTAATTCCTTTCTACTTGCTTCACCTTTTTTCCTCTTGATGCCCATTTCAAGGCATCTACAGATTTTGAGTCTGGATCCTTTTAAGGTTTCTTCCTCATACCATCTCTGGGAGTTTGTCCTTGCCACCATATTCTCAGGCTTGCTCATTAGAGATAAATATATAAGTCTAATATTAAATCTTATATATTCTTTATGTTCTGTAAAGCTGATTTGAGGTGATGTTAATTTCTAAAGAGCTGTAGAAATAAAATTGAATTTAATGGAATTGATAAAAAAATCCAAAACCTGTTGTGATAGTGTCAGGTTGTTGTATGTCGTGCTCCCATGATCTCTCAGGGTGCAAGGAAGGCATGCATCAAGCCTCTTCTCTGTTCTGGCATTTAGGGAATGGTATAAACTTCCTCTAGATCTCTGAAAAACTGAGTCACCTGCAGTTTTCAAACAGTCTAAAGACCTACTTCTTCCTCAAGTACTTAAATTAGCACATTAATTAAAAAGGTGTTCTTTTTCTTGTTATATTTCCTCCTGGCAGAGTTTTTAGACTGATAATACTCTTAATCCATAAACTAGTGAACCAGTATTTATTGATAGAGACTTTAAAGCACTTGTAAGTTGGTCTGATTAAGTGTGTCTGCCAAATGCCATAAACCTAAATGTCAATGTATTTCCCTAATGCAGTCTGGGATATGCCGTTTGATGCTGACATTGACAAGATTAGACTGTGAGACTGTCTTTCAACTCTATTTGCAAAACCTCACATGGATTCACAATCCCTACTTTAGAAACCCCTGTGGTATGAACTCAGGAGGACACTATGGACAGAAACACTTAACAAAATTGAAATCATAAACGCAGCCCCCTTTTTGCCTCTGAATTATCTCTGTGTGTGTGTGTGTGTGTGTGTGTGTGTGTGTGTGTGTGTGTGTGTGTGTGTGTGTGTGTGTGTGTGTGTGTGTGTGTGTGTGTGTATAGTTTGTACAATACCATTCTTCATACATCATATATTATTCTGAGACCATATTATTCATCACTCAACCCAATTAATTTTATTAATATATCTCTTCCATCTAATATAATAACTGGTTTAACATTTTAAAAAGTGCATTTTTAGCTATACACAAAAAAAACTGTAATATAGTTCCAAAACATTTAAAACACCAAAACATAGAATATGGACTGTGAGACCTGCTAAATATACCTGAGAAAAGCCAGAGAGTTCATTAAAGGTCACACACCCTAGCGTATTGACTATACAGTACGTTTATCAATGTCCAGTGTAGATAATTATCCTGCCACTGATTATATAGCCAGCACAAAGTATGGCCTATTATCAATTTCTTAGCTAGATCGAAGTAGTAATTTTTCTACTAGTAAATTTTTGACTAGGACTTTAGATTTGTATTACTGTTTGTTAATGCGTATTTATTCATTCATTCATTCATTTATGATAAATTGGTTTGTTACTAAATTGGTAACATCTAAACATCACTGGTGAATATGAATATTACATGTCAGCAATTCTTAATCCTCCTCTTTGCAATGTTATTAATAAATGCAGCATCTCATACTGTTATAGTAACATGTCCAGTATCAGTAGTTCTCTGAAGGGCTTGAAATTCATAGCAGAGCATTCATCAACAGATATGCCTCATGTCACTGAGGAACACATCTAATTGAAGCCATCCATCCTTCAATTGGGGGACCAGAGAGATGAAGGAGCTGTTCCAGGAAAAAAATAAGCTCGCCTCATCATAGAGAGGTAGCTGGAGGCTGCTAGTCATGCTGCTGGAACAACAGAGCCAGAGTGGTGTCACACTATGTGGGGTCTGAAAATGCAGAATTCTAATATTTTCATTTCTGTTTGTGTATATGTTGGTGATCTGCAGGTTACGTGTGCTTTTAGCATGTAGCATAGCATGTTGCGGCCTCTGTTTAGGTTAGGATAATTAAGTAAGGGTCACTGGAAAATAATCAATAATGGGATGTGACTGTTTCCACCCTAAATTCAATTATTGTCCAAGAACAGCATGTCCAGAATTGTTGTATTCCTACAATACCACAGCAATTTGTCAGTGATTACATTTTAGCTAATTAGCTATTTAGCTGTGACAAGCTAGAAACTTCAGTTGTTAATTCCCCCTAATTCCCACTTGCTCTCTCTAATAAGGGTATGCCAGGTGATTCTGGGCACAAAATACCCAAGGTAGGGTAGGGTGGCTACTAATTGCAGAGCACAGTCACACACTATAGACAATTTAGAGACACCAGTCAGGTTACAATGCATGTCTTTGCACTGGGGAGGAAACCAGAGTACAAGGAGAAAACTAGAAGAACAAGGAGAAAATTCACACTCCACATACACAGACTAAAGGCAAGAATTGAACCCCCAAATCCCAGAGGAATCCCAAATCCTGAAAACTGGAAATACTGGTGACTATAATCTATAAAAAAAGGTTTCATGTTTGTTATATAGAACATTTTAAAATAAAATATGTTTATTTATTTGGCTTAGGTTATCTGGATCATCTATTATCAACTTTCAGAGAAACAATATAGTTGTAGATAGAACACATTAAAATAAACCCATGGGCAGTGGTTAAGGCTTGGGGTTGTTGTTTAGGATTTAAACCCCAGCACCTCCAATCTGCCACTGCTGGGCACCTGACCATTGCCCTTAACCCTCTCTGCTCCAGGGGTGCTGATTCATGGCTGACCCTGCACTCTGCCACCAACTTCCAAATTCAATTCGATTTGTAAATCACTTTTAACAATTCACATTGTATCAAAGTAACTTTACAGAAGTATAAAAACAGAGAATAAACAAACAAACAAACAAACAAATAAACAAACAACCAAACAAATAAATAAATAAAAACTACATACTTTTTCAATTACAACATACAAATTAATTTTAAAAATTAAAATACTTTATATGTCTAACATCTATCCCTAATGAGCAAGCCGGGTTATGCAAAGGAACTCTTCTACTATAATAAAGTTCTGATCAAGAGATCATCAGTTCTGTTGTGTAATAAAAAGTATTAGCTTGCATGTATTACTGTACTCAATATGTCATATTTTCTTTGTTGGAAATTGTTTGATGTTTCCTTTTTCAAGCTTGTCATCTAACTAGAATTCCTAGAAATAACTGTAGCACAAAAAGGTTTAGGCAGCTGAGGCAAGTGTCTGAAGGCAGCTAACCCTGAGGGGGGAAAAGAAACTTTTGTTCCATAATGGGGTGCATGTTTATTTTGATGTTTCTTTCTTGCAGAAATCTCCCCATTTTAATAGCAGTAAGCTGATGAGCAAACAGCAGCATGCCTGAAGCAGAGAGCAAGGCCATGCACCATGGGATGTCTTTTTCATCTTTGGTTCCAAAGAATCTCTCCTCATTATCGTATCGCTTAGGTCATGCTGGAAATAGCTGCATGAAGGGATGATTTGATCAATGACAAACCACAAAAGTATCGCACAGACCTCAGCTAACAGTGCAAGAACAGATACAACACTGATGTTCAAAAGATTGTTCAGAACATAGATTATTATATAAGATTCAGTGGTAAAGCTAAAGCTTCTCTTCACATGTATGGGGGCACATTATGTCCAAATAACATCTCTTTTTAAAAATAAGCTGGTTGTATCATTAAGGAAGTAAGTAATGACTACTGTGTATTTTTTCATGCTGAGTGGAAAGATGTTTTTCCTATGACATTAGCACCCTATTCCAACCTCGAAATAATAAACAGCCATCTCTTGCTCATTTCCATATCGGAAAGTCCTTAGTCAACTTATCATTTTCCAGTAGCTCTGCTTTAGCTCACTGAATGTAGAGTCTTCTGATTTCCATGACATGAAATTTCCCAGGTGGAAGCACTGACTGAAGTGTTCAGAATTAGGACAGGACCCAGTCACGCCTAACAATCGTGTGCTCCTTGCTTTTCCATCATGTATTTATGTTGACCCACAGGGGGCAGCAGCGAGCAGGGAGCAGGAAGCATACAGGGCGGGCATCTCATCGACATTCAGACAGCACACTCGGTAAATAAGCAGTCTGGAGACTGGGGACTGCCTGGCTATGATCTCTGGAGTGACGGGGCACGGGTATGCGGTGTCTGAAATGTTGTCAAATGCTCTTTCATCTACAGGGAGGCAAGAACAGGAAGAACATACTTCAATGCCTTTCCTTTGTCTCTTCACCTACATTTAGATTAAAGTTGACACTTTTATCAATACTGATTTATCCAAATATAATGCATGGGTAAGGATAATGGTTCTAATCTAAATCTAAAACTATGTTCAGACCTGAGAATTAACAGAAATAGAGTGGTCTTGAAACTACATTTGAAACAAAATTGGTTTCTTAGTTTCTATTAGTTTCATCTATTATTTTGTTGCTAATAATTGAGATGTAAAGAGATGGTCTGGATCGGTAGACTTTGCAATTAGCATGACAAACGCCTTGCTATCCGCCCCTCGTTCGGTTGTTGATGTTTTTGTTTTTGCTATCTGACAAAATGAATGTGTTGTTTGGCGTGCTATTAGCGCTCATGTTTTCATTCATAACTCTAATTACAAATTCAGCAATGAGTTTGTGCATATAAGCAAGAGGCATTTATAGATAATGAATTAGGAAGGCACTGAGGCTCAGTGAAAATTTCCTTTCTTGCTCGTGTCAAAAGGCATATTATACACTACAGGCACATTATAGACTTCAGGATTGTAGTCAGAATGATTCGTGCCCCAGACACACACACACACAAAGTGCCATTCTTTACTCAACCTCCTACTTCTTCAATTTCACATTTTCAATCATTCAGTATTCTCTATATTCCATTTATTACCTCCCTTTATCTCTCTCTCTCTCTCTCTCTCTCTCTCTCTCTCTCTCTCTCTCTCTCTCTCTCTCTCTCTCTCTCTCTCTCTCACACACACACACACACACACACACACACAAAATTACATTGTCATCCTCACGCCTTTTCTCTGTCCATGGGAAACCCTAGACGAGATTAAGAGCCAAATGGAGAGCACTCTTTAAAGAACAAAGCGTTATCAGTCAGAAGTGCCATATCTTTCAATCCTGCAAGGAACATCATTCAAACCCAGATGCCTCCCTGTAGTGTATTGCTGATATCAGCCATTCTGTGTGCGTCTTTGTGTGTGTGTGTGTGTGTGTGTGTGTGTGTGTGTGTGTGTGTGTGTGTGTGTGTGTGTGTGTGTGTGTGTGTGTGTGTGTGTGTGTGCGTTTGTGAGTGCTGTCTTTCCATAGCCCAGCATGTTGATTAAACACACTGCTACTCACTTTCTCCTCCACCATTCAGGCTCGTTCGCTATTGTATGCACATCACGCATGTCTGAACCTGTTCCCTGGCACTTTGCTTTCTGCTTGATCTCATTATCCCACCAGTGCTTAGACACTGATCTGCTGAGTGTGCTGGCTACACAAAGGTCAGACTGTGGATGAAGGCTGTGACAGGTGGAGCTTCTACTGACAGTCTCTACTGATTGACATTGTGAATGTGTGTGTGTTCTGGTTAGCAATGGCTCGTTTTAAATTTTAGTGTTCTAGAACCAGCTTTCCTATCCAGACTCCTATCCTCGGGCAACAATTGCTAGAATGAAAAATGGCCAATTGGACTCAGACCTAAATGAAACAGCAGTTGCTCCGAAAAAGCTTTTCAATCTCCTGATTTCAGGCATCATGAAATTTGTAATGGGGTCTGGATATTGTGTGACTTTATTGTGAAACTAACCTTCTGCTCAAAGTATTCCTTTTTACATATAATATTCCTGCCTTCTACTTGTAACACTTTACTTCAAGTCATCTTTACAGTCATTCATGATCGCTTTTTAAGCCTATAGCCTATGCTATCTTTTGTAGGTTTTTATGTCAATATGACATAACATCCAAGACAAGTCAACTAACAGAGCTTGTTTAAGGTTGTGTCATGACACTTTCAGGGTTGGATTTATGTGCTTCACATTAGTGTTACAAGGCAATTACATGGATATGTAATGGTGTCATCTTTACACCAAATATTTCATTGTTCAGATTTTTTTATTTAAAAAAAAGGCCTTAAGTCAACTGAGCATGTACAGTATTTCACCTTCATGTATTTCCCCCAAAGCAAACAACAGTTGAAAAAAATTGTGGTACAAGCATGGAAAAGCATTACATCAGGTCAACCGGTTGCCAGTTTGAGGCAAACAATGGATATGCAACCAAATATTACCTGTAACATACTTTGTAACTCACCGTTTCATCAGTGGTGGCTCAAATAATTAAGGCTCTGGGTTATTTATTGGAAGGTTGAGGTTCATACTATCACAGTTTGGTCCGTGAGCAAGGCCCTTAATCTTCTCTGCTGCATCATATCATATATCATGGCTGACCCTGAACCCCTTCTTCCTAAGCTGAAATTTGCAAAGAAAATAATTTACAGTAACTGTGCTCTAACAAGAATACATGCTTCTTCATTTTAATTTCCTTTAAGATAATCTGTTCCACCAAAGGTACCATGTTCTAAGTTGTTTAAAACATTTAGATGTAAATATCAGGAAGTTAAAACAGAATTTTTTATTTATTGCCTCATGTTCATCTTTAGATCGTAACCCAAAAGTAATAGAATTGTCCTTTGTGTTCAAATACTTTTATACGTCACATTATATACTACATATATCTTTATTTTTTTTTTATGTTTTTAGAGTAAATCTGTCCAGTTTTGGTTAGATATGTGTGCTCATTATAGGCTCAGGTTCCAGTTCTTGGCTGACGAGAGTGTTATCTGATCTTGTTATAGGATCAAGCTTTGATCTGTTTTGATAGGTACATGCTAAGATGCTTTTAATCTGCACACAAAATTGTAAAGATCTGCTTTACTGTAGTCCTACTGTGAGAATATAATGTTGTTTATCTGAAGCTCTTAACCTGTAAACGCTTAAATGTAAATATAATATAAATGACATAAATAAACAGAAATACGGGGGTTCCTATTAAAATGGCCAGTAAGTATATGTTGGAGTGTTGTATTGATATAAAGCCATGATGGGTTTAATCAATGACATCAGTGGGGCAGCCGCCACCTAGTAGAAAACAGAACATGGGAGTCACATGGACTTGTTTGGATTTCTTCCATGCTTCATTTTCCTCACAGCTGTACACTGTTCTGCATTATGTTTCTGTGCCGAGCTGATTCGCCAGAATAAAATGTACTTATTTGAACCAGCCTTCCCTTTCTTCCAAATGGCATGACTCTAGATGTCCTGGAAATAATAATCATAATTCCTAGATATGGAGTCTTTGTCTTCTGAATGCAGTTAAGAAGATAAGGTACTGTAATGTACATTAATAAATCTCTCTTTGGACCTGTGCCTCAGAAAGTGCTTACAAATGAAATGTTTTGTTGCATCTGTCAGCTGTGAAGAGCCATGATTAATTACTAGAAGAAAAGGAAAAACATTTTGAGGTACAGCCATAATGGTTAAAAAACGGTGTGTATAATGGCTGTGTAAAGTCAAGGATACTTATGCTGAGTCTCTGTTCCTTCAATGAAGATACTGAGTCATTTTTTAAATGGACCTTTCTGATGACAGGTTTTCCATTGAAGTCCTTTTCCTTTCATTTTACATTTTATAAGAATTTGACCGCATTACATGCAGAGGATAAAAACAGACAAAGTCTAGTTTTAAATGGAAATGATGGTGGTATTTTTTTATGCAGTCAATTAGGGAACTTCTTGCAATGGTTTTATTTTGCAAGAATAATTAAAGAATGATTAACAACGTTATTTTCCCACTCAATCAGGACATCACTGCCGATCAGTGCTTAGACGCCAAGACGTCAAGACGATTTAATGTAGCCATGTGTCATATCCAATTTAACCTATCTAACGTATGGGTAGATCAGTAGACCATTTTTTACCTTGTAGTTCCACCATGAGATGCGCTTAGAGATCTTTAAACTGTTGCAAATATTAATCAACACTTTCATCATTGTTGGTTATTCCTTAGGGCCCTGTTGCTGTGCTGTAAATGATTTAAAAAGCATAACCATACTCTATATTGTCCATTTACTGTATGTCCAAATCAGTAAAAGAAGCTGACATAATATTGGTCATTACTAGTAGAAGCATCATGTTTTTATATGTAGGTATGATTGTAGGATGCATTTCTAACATATGTCAATGCTAACCATATATCTTGAGTGCATTAGCGTCTTTGTCTCTCCTATTCCATTTGATTCGACTGCCAACGTATAATTACATAAAAATTGCTTAGTTTTTTTCAGCATTGTTGCTGGAGTATAGAAATTTTAGTTTCTCAGTAGATATATTAGAATAACTATTAGCGCTTTCACAGACATTTTATACACAAATAAAAATGGCATAATTTGACAGACACCCTTATTCAGAGTCATGTACAACAGTGCATTGACATCTCTATCGACGAATACATTAACACTGGTTCACTAGGTTACAGACTTAGGATACCATCAACCTAAAACTCTGTTTATTTTTTTGCTTTGAATTGTTTATTGTTTATTTTTTATTTTTTATTTTTTATTTTTTTTCGGGGTTATGTGCACATACAACAAACAGGGAAAAGTGCTAGTTCAAGTATTTCAGCAGTGACAGTGGGGTGGTATGGGAGAATTTAGGCAGGTTGAAAACAAGTCCTGCAGCTGCATTTTGAATCATTTGCAGAGGATGAATTGCATTCATATGTAGACACTTCTGTTGTTGTAGAGAAGAAACCGACATGTGCGTGTCACAGTAGCAATATGCAAAGAAAAGGACGGTTGATTGTCATTTGATTAGATCGTTGTGCAGGGATTTTGTAAGATACTGACCTGGGGATGAATCACCTGGGATGATCAGCAGTTCAGTGTTTCTGGGATTGAGTTTCAACTAATGAGCTCTCATCCACAATGACATGTCCAACAGACATTCTGAGATCCAAACAAAAGCTGCAGTAAGAGAACCCATGTGAGGAAATAACTTCACCAAGAGAGCGAGTATTCAGGGAGAAAAGAAGAGGACCAATTACTGGGTCCTGTGGGACACCAGTGGAAAGTCTGCGTTGAGCAGTTGTCACCACTCCATGTTACCTGATATGAGTGACCTTCAAGGTAGGAAGCAAACCATTTCCATGCGGATCCACCAATTCCTGATGGTGGACAAGATAGTCATGGTTTACTGTCTTATGCCACAAGTTCCCAGGATACAATCCATGACTCTGACCAGGATTATTTAAAGTAAGTGATTAACATTATTTACTTAACATAGAAGCTTCAATATATATATATGAGACTGACACAGGTTTTCAGAGGTTTATCATTAGTATTTTAATTATTGTTTTGCCTCATACCACCATGGTTGGGGGTTCCTGTCTTCACCCTGTGTGGTCATGGAGTTTACATCCCTGTGATTCAAGGGTTTCCGATGGGTAATCCAGTTTCCTCCATTAATGTGTGACTAGGTGTTTGAGTGTGTTTGCAGTTGTGCCCTGTGATGGGATGGCATCCAGCCTAATTCCCCTGTATTGCCTCCAGGTTCCCCACAACACTGTGTAGGATACAGGGAATGCTACAGAGAATGGATGGAAGGAGATATTGTTTCACCAAGCTTGCCATTAAAAAAAACCTATGTCAAATGATTAAAAGTGACATAATACTAATGGAGGGGAGGAGTGCAGGGGTTGCAGTGATCTCAAGATCAGGGCTCTCAAGTTTTGAAGACAGGCAAGCGTGACATTTTTAGTGTCATGATTGTTTTGTTTTGAGGTTTGACCATCGAAAATATCCTTGCTAATGAATGTTTTTTTCCATTGGTTGTTGCGTTAAATCTTACCAAGATAGTGCTATTTTCTGATTGGCTATTGTGTAGCCTCTTTTTTTTGATTGGCTGATAAGTGTCAGGCTCGACTAAGCGGTGTGTACTGATACATTTTGGGCGCTGCGGCATATTAAATATATTATAAATAGTCCAAAAGTTTTTCTGCTTGGGAAATACGATGTGTGGTGGGAGAGCGTGAGAAAAGAACAAAATGTGTGACTGTGACACTCAATGCGTGCCACTTGACAGCCCTGTAACATCTTGCTTATAAAATCAAATCTACCTTTCTTTTTCTCCTTCTGCAGTACAGCTACAGTACTGATATCTCTGGTCTCAGAAAGCAATGTTAGACTGATATATCAGTTTCTGTCCAGTCGCATCAGCCGTGCCTATTGGAAGTATAGCATTAATGTGGGGAAGTTTTAAAAAGGTTTGGGTTGAAGCAGCTAATAGCTTTTAAACAGAAATGGTACAACCCTGATGATGGGTTAATCTTTTTTCTCACCTAGCAACTGGTCTCTAATGTCATTAAACAAGTCAAGCAACATGTTTGTAATGATGACATTGTTGACCTTTTATGAGCATCATTACAGCGTAATTACTGAGCTAAACAATGTAGTTTCACATCTACAAAATCAGCCTGTCATTTAGTATGTGTGTTATATTTGGAACTGTCTTCAAGAATTTCACAGAAAATCCATTCATTTTTTTTTTCTTTACAATTTCAGTATATTTATGGTTCAAACTTTTTCAAACCACTTTATTTATTAGAGTTGGTATTGATTACTGCAAAGTTCAATAATTATATAATTATATATTAGTAATAGATGGTGTCTTTGAAGCTACAAATAACAGGAAAAAAATTTGAACACTAATATAGAAAGGGAAATCAGTGCATTACATTTTTACACTACATTTTTATATTTCCATACAATAACTCCACCAAGGATCTGACTTGTGTTGGAAAAAGCAACATAATATACAGGCTTGGCTTGAAGGTCAGTCCTCCCACCAGCCATGACAGAGTATTCATTCAGAGCACAGGGCGAGTTCGTAAAAGCCCTTGTTTAATGTCAGTCACATGTTTCTGACACACTCGACTGTATGTCAAGGTCTCACAAATAATCAGTTATACTTGACAGGCAAAAGTCTTTGTTAACTCTTGGAAATAAATGATTCATCTGGTTTAATTTTTTCCCCAGTAAAATATTGGGTTAATTGTTCAATTACAACCTATAATGGATTACATGCTGTATCACATTTTTGTAACACATTTAAAAAACACAATATGAGGGCAATAAATCTTTTTACCATTGTTAAAACAATAAAAAATTTTATAGCGTTGGCAAATTTAATTCATTATTTTATTGAGTATTGTTCAGAGCTCTGCCTAAACAGGATTCTTCACCTCAAAAGTTCATAAATTAGCTCACAAATCAGCTCATGTGTAACATTCAGAAATTTGGAATAGACAGTTCTATTAAATTACCGAAGTAGCAAATCATCCAGAGTTTTGCCAGTGAACTAATTTGTTTTCACCATGCAGCTCACACTGACAATTTCAGAGTCAGATGAACTATTATAGACCTTGTTTGCATTCATTAATTCAGCCTTGTATTTCTAGTCCAGGTGAAAGCTCAGGACATGACAGTGTTGCTATATAGACCACTCTTCTGTTCTGTGCCAAAACTGTGACTGGCCAAGGCATCTGACCAGAGCTGTACCAATCACACCCCACACTGATATATACAGGATGTTAACAAATTTAGAGATATCAATCAGCTTAAAAAATGTTTTAGTAAGGGGGAAGAAACTGGACTACCAGAGGTAATGGTTATGCCTTTCCAAGGGGAAAGGGAGGACATGCAATCTCTTTGCACATAGGGCAAGAGGCAGGATATGAGCTCTGAACCCCGGAGGTGTGAGGCATACATGCTAACCACTAAGCCGCTTCATCCTGGTCAGGGTACATGGTGCATCCTGAAGCTATTCTGAGAACGATTGGCTTGACACAGGGCTACACCATGAATGGAACATCAGTCCATCACCGGGCACCATGCCCGCACACACACACATACACACACACACACACGTTCACATACCCATTGTCAGATAAAGTCCTCCAGTGTTGTATTTACTTCTTGATCTCAGTAAGTTGACTTTATACAATGCTAATGTTATAATGCAACTTACACCACCAACACCAGAGACACGTGACAGTGAATCGACTAGGCTTAAGTAAACACTCTGCTATGAATAATGCCTTTCTGTCAGATGAGCGTAATACTTTTTATGTTCGTTTTAGGGCAAACAGCCCCATGTCCATGGAAAGATCTCCATCAACCTATACTGCAGAGTTGGTTACACTCTGTCTCTGTGGCAGATGTAAACAGATCCTTCCAATGGGTGAATATCCACCAGTCCGTGGGTCCAGGCGGCATTTTTGCACTGAGAGTAGAATGAGAGTAGAAATCTAGAACAAGAATTTCATTGTATATAAATTCTTAAAGCACACTTTACTCTAAACCTATTTCTAGGGTTAATGTCTAAGACTAACACGTTTCATGACTTGAGACATGTTAAACTCCTACACTCTCATGAGTTTATGTATAGCAGTGTCATGTTTCCATTATTGGTCACTGTCATGACAGCTGCCATAATATTGAATGTCATGGCAGTTTGTGTCACATGTTAATCTGTCACATGCTGCTTCTACTTTCCATATACTTAATTACATTCAGCCTAATGATTGATGCTATGATAGGTTTTGATTGATCTCATAATCCTTTGAGTCTCTTACCTCATAAATATGCCACTTTACATTAATAATTTTTCAAAAAAGGACATGAGGTTAGTGAATTTCTGACTAGAATATGAACGAGATAACAGCCAACCAAAACATCCCTAAAAGGAAATGATAAATAAATAAAATAATGAAAGAAGCAGAGACAAAGAAGCTGTTACAGAAGTGATTCAGCATACATTATCTCTCATTTACCATGGTTACTTACAAATGTTTAAAGTACACAGGCTTTGTGCATGTTTTACTTCCTCATAACTGAAATACCAACTCACATACACACACACACACACACACAAGAACAAACAAGCGCACACCCAGTAATAGGTACCATTATGCAAATGTTGTTATGGTTATGTCATGAAGGCGTTATATCATTCCATTCTTGTTGTAAGTACTGAAAACATTTCCTTGCATTGCAGCCTATGATTCTTTTCTTTCTATGTACACCAATGTCACTCATTTTTTCCTAAGCACAGTGAAGTGTGAATGTAGACCTCATTTAAACCATTATTTCTGCTTGTTGTCATGGTTGCAACATGGTTACATAGCACCACAACACTCGATTTAGTGATGAATCGTCATTGAATGTACATTAGAGGCATTTTATATGAGAATATACATGAATATGAAATATATGCTGGCCAATAAGATATGAGAATTTTCTATGGACATTTAATTTTTGTCTTGATAACACGCTCATGTCACTTTTGTATCAGTCTCAAATAACTTTATATGAATCGTAATGGTGACTCACATATGATCTCATATGACTGCTTCCATGTCACATTTTCTGACTATGTACAGTCTGTCAGGCTTGTAATGTAAGAGAATCAGTCTGAAAACCTTAAGCCTTTTCACCCAGCTAGGGCCTCTGGGGTTTACAGAGAATGCTGTAAAAAATATAGAGTGGAAACAGACAGAATGATAAATTCTATGATAAATAAGGCTATGGAAACTCAAATAAGAACTTTATACAAACATGGTGTGTAGAAAAGTATCACAGATCATGTATCTACATTGCAAGTGTTTGTAAATGGTTGATGATGTAAATCATATGTGATTGCTTCCAACCCTGTCATCACCTGCACCAACACCAACACTAACTGAGCATGGATCTTGTAAAAGAATGATATTTATCATTCCAGGACAAGAGTCTTATAAAGCTGAAACGGTTCCGGTGGCTCGTAGTGACTCAGCAGCCTTGTTTCTTTCTATCATTTCTTGCCTTCAATGTGATATTTTCTCAGGATATTGCTTGAAGGTCTATTTTCACAGAAAGTTGATTGACACTTCATGTAACAAAACCGGATATTTCAGCTGTTTTACTAACTAAGCAGCCAGAAATTTCACACACAGAGATAGAAACAGGATTTTTGTTTAATTGTAATACAGAAATAAAAAGAATTATTATATATTATTTTATTTGGTGGAATTTTTCATTTTCTGTCACTCTTTTTGTTTTTGTCTCAGTCTCATCAATACCGTGGTTAACACATATAGTACATCATCCATGACCAGCTTGTTTTCGCCTCTCTATTGCAGCTTTGATGACATTTTCTATTTATATGCCATGTGCGAGAGCATGTGTCTGAGTGAGGATAAGCAAAAAAAAAAAATCCATGTTTATTTAATTCCTTAACTATAAAAGCAAAATCGGTAGAGGAGAAATCCTTTTACATAACACTGTGGAATACGTGGGGAAAAAAATTGTATGTTCAGGGTGTGTGTAAACAGTCACATATGAAATTATTATGTTTTTCTGATGTTAGAAGATTTGTAATAATTTCTCTTACCATTATAAAATGCTGTTGACAGTCACATGGCACATGAAACAACAGCATCAGGCTTGACATTTGATTCCAAGTTTCTCTTCCACAACATCTCAAGACGTCTCTTTGCTTCTCCTTGGCTTGAGATAATGATGCAACAACAGACAGAAAGCTAAGAAGTCACTGTCTTTTCTTTCTTTCTTTCTTTCTTTCTTTCTTTCTTTCTTTCTTTCTTTCTTTCTTTCTTTCTTTCTTTCTTTCTTTCTTTCTTATCTGATAACTTATCTTGTATCTGGATGAGGGTGATCTTAGAGGCATGTCTGTGCCATTGTGGGTGGATTTCATGAAATTGGCCGACATTCCTGAGGATTCTTTTCCGGTTCCTCATTTTTTTTTTTAAATTGCCGAATTGCTGGATCACGGTGAAATATGACAATGTTTATAGAAGACTGAGTATAAAACTGAACAAAAATTGTGTCACTGTGTGATTAGTTACAGTCTCCACAGACAGACAAATATTATTTACCATCAAAGTCTTATGTGACACATCAGTAAGCGTTAACCAAATGTGTCTTTTCACAATAAACCCTTCAACATGTAATTGAACCTGAAGTATGAGGGAATGTTTAAAAAGTACTGCTTGGATTCTATAAAGCTTCAGAGACAATGATGTATAAACAAATGAATGCTGGTGTTAATCATCTTAGTAGCTATGGTTTTCTGGCTGTTTGAAGACACTATTTGGATGAGAAAATGAGGTACAGTGACTTCTAACTCAACTGCCAGAAGGTGTTTTCCAGGACATCCACAATTCATAGCAGGGCTTCATCAGTAAGATCAGCCTGGGAGCTTTCCATCACACCCCTCCCTCTAAAACACACAAACACACTCAGTCCTAAGCAACAAGCCTGAAATGGAATTTACAGGCAACACACAGCTGCAGGAGATCAGGGGGGTCTTTACAGTTTCCCTATCGCTCATTTCAGCCCTCAGGCTCCCAGGAGAACAGGCAGAAATCATTCCACATCATCCTTCTGCACTGTGTCAATCAATAAAAGACCGAGCCAATCGATAACACCAAGGATAGGCTGCAGGGCTGAAACATTTAGCTAGGGTTTTCCATTTTGTGCTGCAAAGCCTTCTATTGTTTCAGCAGATAAGACCTTACTTGTCTTTCTTATGCATGTATATAAACACTTACTGTACAGATATTTCTCATTCTGCTATTGCATTTATTTCCATGTATCAGTCATCACAGTGAAATTAAGGAACTCAGAATCTCCAGCACAGCTGCAAATGAAACCACATTAGATGATCTTGTGATGTGTGTCATCATATTGGTCAGATTTGTAAGGCATGAATTAAAATAAAAAGCCAACATAATGAGTGTTACCAAAGTGTTGTGCCACCAAAAGCTGTCAGAACAGCATTACACACATAGATTGGAGCCTGTGGAACAGCATTCTTGCCAAAATATATGCTCTCAGTTGTTGATTTCCCTTAGGTCTACAACTGGGTTGAGATCTGGTGATCTGGAATGCTGAAGAATATGATTTACTGCAAAGCATTCAGTGATTCTGTATGCTCTGCCATTAGGGCCCGAGTTATCTGGGTTCGAACCACTCCCATGAGGATAGAAATGCTCTTATTGATTAAAACGATAAGAGAAATTCTCTCTGGGATTAATAAATCTATCTATCTATCTATCTATCTATCTATCTATCTATCTATCTATCTATCTATCTATCTATCTATCTATCTATCTATCTATCTATCTATCTATCTATCTATGCGATCAATCAATAGCACTGTGTATTTATTTGTTAACCAATGACCTTGTGCTCTGTGGGGACCCAAACCATGCCAGCAAAATGACCTCTGCAGCATAAGAGGCAACATATTTCAGTTCATTCATCACCCATCTGTGTGTTCTTGTGCATGGAGAGATGATTAATGATGATTAAAAAATAGCAACATGCAAAAGAGACTGGGTTTGTTTTCTCAAAATATGCCACATACCCCGATATACATTTCTAAAGCTGAATTCTGAAGCAAGCATTCTGTATGCTGTAAAAGCTTTTGACAGACTTTTATTTGTTCGGTCTGCAAGTGTATTGAGACTGCCTGTGCTGGAAGGAGATTTCTGATAACATAGAAGACAAAGGCACAACTGAGCCAGTGCTGGTCATTCTTCTTCCAAACAAGCAAGCTATGATTTACCCATGAGAGAGACACAAAGACACGTCAGTTATGACCAAATGGACGAGCAAACACCATTTCCTGGAGGTTGACATAACAGAAGGTGTGTTGTTGCACATCTGAAGCAATCTGATATTTGAAGCATTGATATTGGTTGTGTGTTAGAATGGGATACGGGTGGTGACTTCTTTGAAAAATTCCTTTCTTTTTCCTGTGCCTAAAGCTGTGCATTTTTGATGGTAGCAGAGCAGATCCAATTAACATACAAATGGAGATTTGGGTACTTCATCACTCATTGCCATACTCATTCATCATGTCTTTCCTTGCCAGCCATTCCCAGTTTAATTTGCTGGGTTTTTTTTGTTTTTTTTTTAAAAAAAAAAACAAAAAAAAACAAACAAATGCTGCAGTGATTCTTAATGGTTGTGGGAATCAGCTGCAGAAGCTACCCAGACGTTACACTTCGGAATTCCACTGATTGCACATGATCTCACAAGCTCAGCTTTTGCTTTACCCCTGAGAAGGTTTCTACCTGCAGTCTAAGCCTCTAAGATCCCCTCTGAGGTGTTAAAGATCTATCTTCCTCATAATTCATCTGGGGATCACTTGTCAAACAGAAGTGTTTGTTGAGTTATTCACGACTCAAAACATGGAGATAGGGAAGGACTTGAGTGAACGAGAAGGCTTGAAAGGGAAAAAGCTGCTGGGATTAGATGGATGGACATGAGAGGGTGACGGAGAAGTACTGTAGGAGTGAAAACGACTCAGGGACAGGATAGTGCTGAGATCTCAGATGGAATATATGTAGTGTGGTACACACTATGCTAACTCTTCTTAGCAACCACTTTGCTTCAGGAAAAGAAAGCGTGAGAGTCTCGACAGAGCTTAACAAATGTGTACACAATTTTCTTTGAAATTCAGTGAGCCAAATAAAGTTTAAATAATATTTAAATAAATATGACAATCCAATAACAAACACCGTCCTTGTTATTATGTATTATGATAATCTGTTTATTAAAAGAGGGAAGCAAAAGGCAGTAATGGAATGCTGTAATTGAAGTTCAGATGTGGGGATAATATAGCAATTACGCTTCTCTCTCTCTCTCTCTCTCTCTCTCTCTCTCTCTCTCTCTCTCTCTCTCTCTCTCTCTCTCTCTCTCTCTCTCTGTCTGTCTGTCTGTCTGTCTGTCCTTCAGTATGATTAAGTTTACTCAGCCAGGGGAGGTGTAGTTGATGTGGAGGGAACTGCATGTGTAGACACCTCATGTTGTTCCCTTTTTTCCTTCTTTCTATCCACTATTTCTCTCAATCCCTTTTTTGCTTCTACTGTATCTAGTTCTAAGTATGTAGTCATTGTCCCCAATTTTGTAGTGGCAGGAAATAATTTTTTTTAAATCAAAAAGAAAAACACATTTACTGTAATATTAAAAAAAGTATTTATTAATTTAGTACCTTATTAATTTAGTTCTTTATTATTTTTCTTTATTTTTTTAGTTATAATATGGACATGCTTTCCGGATTAGATGCCACTGTGTATCCACTGTGACCTTCACCGCAATAAAACCTGTTACTGAAGATGAATGAATGAAAATATTCTCTACTTATGACTCCTTTCTTTAGTTGGCAGTCTCTGTTTCATGTGCTGTCGAAATCATTTAACCCAAACACTTTCCACTGATCTTTCATTGAGCAAATAATACCATTTTGCACTATTTCTATTCATTTGTTCTAAGTTCTAATGGTATGTAGCTGTAAAAAATTAATTGTGGAATATCTATTATTAATGGGAAGGCAGTTAATTATGAATGGACATTCCCAGCATAGACGTAATGAAAGTCACTTATGGTGGTAATTAATATGAGGCTGCCAATTCTCTTTGATGATACTGTATGTTATATTGTGTCAGTGAGGAGTCTACATTCCTACCAGCTACAACCACCATCCATCAGCCTTGCTGACATTTTCAAAAATGTCATCAGGTTCAGTTCACTCTTCAGCTCGCCAAGATTTTTGTTCTTTACTTCTCTTTACCATGTTCAGCCCATGCTGGTACCTTTGTAAAATTGTGTTTCATCATTTTTCAAGAGTATCTTATTTTACATTTTTTACTTTCCAAGCTGATGTTCACATTACAGTCCACATGACATGGAAAAACAGCAAGTATCTGCTTAGAAATCACCAGAAATTTGGAAAGATAGATTCCTCCTGTTTAATGCAGTAGGGGCTACTTTTCTGACTGACTCATCTCAGCTAAACTGTATTTAACAAAGAACTAAGATTTTTGCCCAGATTTGCCAGAAAGTGTGATGACATTCACTAATACTAAAGCTTGCCTCATATTTCATATATTTATTTTGGCTGCTCCTTGTTTGGGGTTGCCACAGTAGATCAGGTGGTCTGCATATTAGATTTGGCACAGATTTTATGCCAGATGCCCTTCCTGAAGCAACCTTCCCATTTTATCCAGGCTTAGGAATGGCACAGAAAGTTAACTCTTCAGCGGCTGGGTTAGCTCCCTGCCCGGAATCGAACCCAGGCCATGGCAATGAGAGTACAGGATCCTGCCGCTGGACAACCCAGAGACTACCACACATCTCTCATATTAGATTAGATTGAATTTTATTCTCATTACAGTTCTAGTTATAGGAAACTCTATGCTAGGACATAGTGTAGCAATGTAGCTTAGAGCAGGTTATGATCAACAAACTGCTAGAAGTCCAAATGCTACATTTAGAAAACAAAATAGATTTTTAGCTTGGGACAGTGTCCAATAAGTGTCAAACCAGACCCAGCGAAGTCAGCTAACCAACCATTTGCTGTGTAAAATTAAATCATGCCAAATATAACTATAACTGATCAGGGACTGAATGTACTTTATAAAACAGAAACTTAGATTAATGAGTAGCCCTCCCATAACCAACTATGTTCACCACCCTTGTCTAATTGGCCAAGGAGGAGGGATCACAATTACATATTTATAATAATACTCTAGGCATTACCCAGAAAGTGGATATGAATTTAACTCATTTTAAGCCCCAGCTTAGCCACAATCATTTTCGCTAATTAGTATTCACAGGCCACCAGGGCCATATTCTGAATTTCTACAAAAATTTGCAGATGTTAACTTTTATACCTGTATACATATGAGTTTTATGAAATCGTACTGTAGGGTAGGGTTCTTGCTTGTCTTGTATTCAGTCAATACCAGTTATCATTATGTACTTCTAGACATTTGATTTAAGGGAGCGACTACCTAAAGTGTTTGCAAAGCTGCTCTGTACTTGTAACCTGTCAATATACCCAAGATTTAAAATCAACAAGCTAGGGCAGAATTACCTATTTTGAATAAAGTAGCTAACTACACTGAAGCTGCTTTGTCAACTGGGGAAAATTTAATTGTATTTGCAATTAATTTATTGTACAAATACAAAGGGACATGCTTTACTTTCAGTAAAAAAAAAAAAGGCAGTTAAAAATTTTTTAACTGTAAAAGACCAAAAAATCAATAGATAAAGAGATACACTTCACTTGTGTTCAGCATTAAATTAAATAACTAAATCTGGTTATGCACTGCAATGTTTTATTTCATATTATTTTATATTGGCTAATTGACTACTATTCTGCATTAACACAATGGAAACTACTCAACACCTATCACTCTTAACTAACCTCAGCACCAGCTAGTTATTGTGGGATGAGTGTGGTTCAAGTGTGCTGTCTTACCACTTGAAAGGTTGTGAGTTTGATTCCCATGTCCACCAGGTTCCTGCTGTTGCGCCCCTGAGCAAGGACCTTAACCCTCAGTTGTATAAAGATGTAATGTTATTCAATAACTACAATGGAAAATGGGTTACGCATCCTTATTTGTGTCAATCGCTGCCCAAATTCTTTGATTTTAACTCCATTTTCATTTATGTTTTGCATAGGTTATGAACAAGTGTATATCCCGTTCCATGTGAACTGTTCATACTGTGATAGCTCAAGTGTTTAAGGCTCTGGGCTATTTATCAGAAGATTGTGTGCCCCAGTGCTGCCACTGTTAGGCCCTTGAGCAAGGCACTTAACAAGTCAAGAGAGTCAAGAAGCTTTTATTGTCATTTCAACCATATCTAGCTGTTGCAGTACATAGCAAAATGAGACAAAGTTTCTCCAGGATCATGGTGCTACATAAAACAAAGACAGCGCTAAGGACTTGTAACTTCCTAGCCACATAAAGTGCAACTGTGCAACCTGGTGCAAACAGTGCAGGACAAGACAAACAAGACAGACAAGACAGTGCAGGACAAAAGACAGTGCAGACAAAAAGTTACAAGGCAATAAAAAAGTACAATACACAAAAGACAATAAACAGTAAACAGAAACAGCGCCGATCTGTGTAAATACTGTATGTGAATACTGAATGTTCAAACAATATTTTGTGCAGTACTAGAATGAACAGTTTCTTAGCAGCAGGTCCTTGAGATAATGTATAGAATTGTGCAAAAACAGCAAACAACTGAAATATTGTAAAGTATGTGCAAAATGACTGAGATATTGTACAGTATGTGCAAAACGACTGAAATGTTGGACAGTTTGTGCAAAAGAGCACAAAAGAGTGAAGAGTGTGTGTGAGGGGTGTGTGGGGTCATCCACAATGCTGTTGGCTTTGCAGATGCAGCGTGTGGTGTAAGTGTCCATGATTGAGGGGAGAGAGACCCCAATGATCTTCTCAGCTGTCCTCCCTATCTGCTGCAGGGTCTGAGATCGTACAGTTCCCAAACCAAACAGTGATGCAGCTGCTCAGAATGCTCTCAATGGTCCCTCTGTAGAATATGGTCAGGATTGGGGGGAGGGAGATGTGCCTTTTTCAGCCTTCGTAGGAAGTAGAGTTGCTGCTGGGCTTTCTTAGTAATGGAGCTGGTGTTGTGACCAGGTGAGGTTCTCCGCTAGATGAACACCAAGAAATTTGGTGCTCTTGACGATCTCTACGGATGATCCGTCAATGTTCAGTGGAGAGTGGTCACAACCATATCTTTAGTTTTATCCACATTCAGAGACAGGTTGTTGGCTCTACACCAGGTAGTTAGCTGTTGCACCTCCTCCCTGTATGCTGACTCGTCGTTCTTGTTGTTGAGACTCACCACAGTCGTGTCATCGGCGAACTTGATAATATGATTCGATCTGTGCATTGTTGCACAGTCGTGAGTCAGCAAGGTGAACAGCAGTGGACTGGGCATGCAGCCCTGAGGGGCTCCAGTGTTCAGTGTGGTAGTGCTGGAGATGCTATTCCTGATCCTGACTGACTGAGGTCTCCCAGTCAGAAAGTCCAGGATCCAGTTGCAGAGGGAGGTGTTTAGTCCCAGCAGGCTCAGCTTCCCAATTAGGTGCTGAGGGATGATTGTATTGAATGATAAAGTCTATGAACAGCATTCGTACATAAGTGTCTTTATTGTCCAGGTGGGTGAGGGCTAAATGGAGGGCTGTGGCAATGGCATCATCTGTTCGAGCGGTTTGGACAATACACAAACTGTAGGGGGTCCAGTGAGGGTGGTAACTGGGTCTTGATGTGCCTCATGATAGTCATTGAGGGAAGACACTGTAGACTTCTTTGGGACAGGAACAATGGTGGTCGTTTTGAGGCATGTAGGAACAATGGCGCTGCTCAGGGAAATGTTGAAGATGTCGGTGAAGACTTCCGCTAGCTGTTCTGCGCATTCCCTGAGCACCCATGAATATTGTCTGGTCAAGCAGCCTTCCGTGGGTTAACTCTGCATAGAGTTCTCCTCACGTCGGCCGTGGATAGACACAGTACCCGGTTGTCGGTTTTTGGTCTTCCTTGCCGCTACGTTGCTCTGCACCTCAAACCGAGTGTAGAAGTCGTTCAGCACTCTCTGCTCCAGTGGTGCTGCATCATGGCTGATCCCAACTTCCAAAGATTGGATATGTGAAGAAAGAATTTCACTGTGCTTTAATGTATATGTGACAATAATAAAGGCTTCTTCTTTTTTATACACATTCATAAATGCAGTTGAAGATATTTGGATTGTCTTGCTTTTATCTTCACTAGGTGTAGGAACATCCTGTTATTCATCAGAGAAGTCTGTGCCACTACCCTAATTAAAAGTATTGAATTTCGTTCCAGTTGGTTAAATAATATAATATTATAATTTGCACCGTGTGATTTAAAATACCGTTCATGTGGAAATGGGATGGGACTGCAGCATAGCATTTTACTATTTTTACATTTTTTAGTGCTGCTTGGTGAAAACTATTATTTTGTTACAGGAAAAGATACATTATTTGAAAAATAGTTTAGTACTATACTACTTGGAGATAAGCTAGTAGTGTTATTATTTGTAGTTGACTATTTCCTATCACTGGCTACTTGTGTGTGCATTCACTTAGTAAACATAGTATTAGCTTCTAGGGCTATGATGGTAACACAAAGCTGCTAGACCACCATCTGGCAACCACCAGGTTCATGCAAAGGATGTGTAAAGTATATTACTGGGTTATTGAAACCCCATAGGATCACTCAGGTTTGTTCCTGGTAGTGTGATGGCAAACTGAAGTCTCAGACTGCCCCCATGTCTGTGTTATCTTCTGCTTCTCCCTTTTATTGATGTTGTCATAGCTAGACCTGCTGGAGACCCCACTTGAACTTGAATTGTTTTAATAACAATACATGTGCTCCTGCAGTAAAAAGATGTGTGTTGTAGGCTCAGTAGTATCTCTAAATTGTCTGAAAATGGATGGATATGTAGATGGATTGATAGATAGATTTATTACCATTATTATTTTGAAAATAAACAATTTTATTTTCAAATAGTCTGCATGTCTGTGTTGTTTATTGACACGTGTTTTGATGCTTACTGTACATTCTCTATGACTACTTATCTATGAGATTATTATTCTCTGCATTTCTGCCCTTGTCTCTCTCTCTTTTTTCCAAACCTCTCTCCCCACATTGCAGCATTCACACTAGCAGCACTGACAGATAATCATGTGAATGCAGAGGTGAAAGCCAGAACATTCATTTACAATAAGCTGCCGTGGGCATGTAAAGAGAAGATAAATTCATGGAATGGAAAGGACAAAATATGAGGAGAAGTGGCAAGGCAACATGCATGCTCCCTTTTGCCCTTTTGCCCTGGTAGGATTGTGAAAAACAGGGGTTGTTGGCGTAGGCTGCGTTGCTGCCCACTCTTTTGCCAGAAGCTGAATGCAGAGAGGCGGAAGACTCTAGAAGAGAAGCTTAAATAATGGCTCTGATTTGGAGCTCAGCAACTAAGCAACAGGTCATGAAATTTGAGAGAATGTTGCCAGATTCTGGACCTCAGATATGATCTGCATGTAAAGTAGAAAGATTATTCTGTCAGAGTGGAATAAAAACATCAGAAAAGGATAAAAACTGAGAGAGAGAGAGAGAGAGAGAGAGAGAGAGAGAGAGAGAGAGAGAGAGAGAGAGAGAGAGAGAGAGAGAGAGAGAGAGAGATTCCTTAGTTTGACTAACTCTTTAGTTTAATTAGTTGGTTTAATCATTTTAATCTGTACATTAAATCATTAGTCACTAAACATTAATTAATTATACATTTCTAATTTGAATCCCGTAATTATAGGGAAACATTCATCATAAGGTTCTGTATAGACATTTTAATGGTGTCCCTGGAGGAACAAACCAAGATTTAACATTTACATTTACGCCATTTGGCAGACCCCCCTTATGCAGAGTGATGTACAAAAATGCTTTGAAGCCTCTCTTAATGTACACAGTGATACTGGATTTAACATTTGTTTCTAGCTCAGTCTGCCATATTTATTAAACCTAATTCCAATAATAAGCTAATCATCATGCTCTTTGAGCTCCGATGATTTGTTATATATAAAGTGGAGAATAGTCTGGAACCACACGTCTAACCCTATTCTTATAAAATAATCACCAGGTCATTACTCATGTAATGATCTCCTGCATGTTGTTTCTGGTGTGAAAACAAAATGCGAAATTGACATCAGAGCGCATTATTTTCAAAATAAAGAAGAGCACATTATGCAGGAATAATGTGTGTAGGCCAAGGAAGGATTTTAAATTGCCATCAAACAAGATATTTTTCTGGCTAAACAAAAAAATACATGTCCATATTTGTTAAAAACAGAGTCAGTATATGGAGGGCATTAGGAGAAGCAACAGCAGTGTTCAGGTCTTATCTAGAGGACACCTTAAGGTCACCACTAACCAGGTGAGTATTTTGGGATGCCATATTATCACTCCATACACGGAGGTCGGTGGTGGTAGCAAGGAAAAACAAATAGCACAGATCCCCTCTGCTCTTGAGAGAGACAATACCTGTGAGATCTAATAATAAAAAGGGTTTCGTGCACATAGGTGACAAATTCATAAAATTATGATGTGAAGACATTTTGCTTTACAAGGTTTGGAACTGCTTGTTCCCTTAAAAGGTGATGTCACTTTGAATCAATTGAAAATAATTCTGACTGATCACCTTTATCCTCTAGTGAAACATTTTTAGCCTGAAGGACACACAGGTTATAAGTTATAGTGTTCACAGTCAGTAGACCCCAACCCAACAGAAGACCTCCTTTTAGAGAGTTCACATTAACACAATCATTAAAACACAGACTGAGAGAATAGCCTTAGAAAGAATGGTGTCAATAACTGCAATATACTTCCAGAGATTTGCTGTTCAAGTGATCAATTTAAATAAGGACTTTTATTGTCTCATGCTTTTACGTCAGTAGTTAAAAAAGGACAGGACTGTTTGTCTTTGCTCAAGTATGCATTGTTATCTTTCACAGCTTTCCAATCTTTTTTTTTTTTTTTTAATTTTTTCACACAGTTTCTGATTGAGTGTCCGTTGCTAAGCATCTAGCCATAACATTTTATCACTGCATCGTTTCACACTGTACATGTTTGGCAATGTAATGTGGGATTAAGTCTGTAAAAGTGCTGCTAAACCTGCTTTGGAGCAGGGTTTCGTAATCCCCTTGTTAAAAACAATACTAACCCTGCTTCTAATTTGTTCACAAGTGTGACATGTTCCTCTATATACAGTAGGGTTCAAAGCAATGTTTAGATAACTGAGATCCTTGGAATAAAGTGCAGTTTGCAAAGCCCCAATTCTTCCTTTAATTTGCATGCCATGTGCAAATATTGCTTTAACAATACAAACTGTTTTAAGCAAAAATTAAAAGCAAAGATGTGGGTTTCTAGCATGTTTTCACACTTGGTTCTTTTTGAGGACCTGAATATAGTTTGCTGGATTTTTGGCCCATGTGCGAACACTCCAAACAATCTCAGTCCTTTTTAAAGCAGACCATCTTGGGATGTGGTCTGAGAATGGTTTACTTAGACTCACTTGATTTCTCCGTCACACGGCTCAACATGGTTGCTTCTGTTGGAAGAGAGATGTCATGGACAGAAAGAAACAGATTTGCGTTTAGTGTGGAGGGGGTCTCGAGGTCTGACAGATACTGTGGGTGACGTGCTGTAAAATTTAAAGTGACAGTAAATATACCTTTATTAATTGTAATGAAATCTATTAATGCTTATACAAAATCTTTATTGTATTTCATTTGTTCTCAACTCAAAGGATTGCTGTACCCACAATTCACAGCAGTGCAAGAAGGCTAGGACCCAGAAAACAACACTGCAAACACAAAACAGACTGAGACCACATTACTGTGATTCAAAAAAGCATCTGAGACATCTTTCAAGGACAAAGTGTCTATTTTCTCTTTGTCCAATTCAAGGAATCCGTGTTTGGTTCTTTAAGGGCCATTTCTCACCTTGGCCATAAAACAATGAACAATGAGTGTGTCCCAATGAAACTTAGATTCCTGATCAAACAGATAAGTTTTAACAACTACAGCAAAAAAGAAAGCACCAATAAGGTTGTACAGCTTCAGACTATCCATTTTGATGGATGACCACTAGGAACAGAATATAGACACATTCTGATTAGTGAGAGGATAGTTAACTCACATGTGATTTGCATAAACACATATTGATATGCTTGAAAAGTTGCTGTGTGGAAGCTAACTGAGCCAACTGAGTCGGTGATAGTGATGTCGTCTCAGGAGCTCCCTTGTCCCCATGGGTTTCCTCTGAGTTCTCTGGTTTCCTCAAGCTGCCAGAATGTAGACTATTTATATATGTGTGTGTGTACTGTATGTGTGTGTGAATGAGTAATGTCCTGTAATCTACTGGTGTCCCATTCAGAGTTTATTACTACCTCATGGGCACTGTTTCACAGATAGGATTTGGCTCCACTCTTAAAATTCTTATGCCCTTCGTTATAACTGACAAAAGCCTATATAAACATAAACTATATAATTGTTTGCCAGAATGTGCTATTTTAATGTTAATTTAATTAATGTTACTTAACCAACTTTTCAGTGGCTTATTGAATGGATAAGTGGCTGGTTGTACACTGGCACTTTTCTCCAAGTGTTTACAGATAATGGTTTTCTTTTAACACTAATGGGGAAATGAAACAATTTTAGCATTTTAGCATTGGTAAAAAGTTGTTTCTGGGCTTAACCAGAAAAAACAGCAATAGCTGCAGGTGTCAGATGTCAGATGTTTCTAGCAATGCAATGTGAATTATGAGCTTTTGAATTATAAGAGATTAGCAATCTTATAACATTTACAGCAGACATCCTTATCCAGAGCAAATTGCATTTATCTCATTTACAGTACACAACTGAGCAGTTATGGGGTTAAGGGTCTTGTTCAGGGGCCCAGCAGTGTCAGTTTTGTGGTGATGGGATTTGAATATACAACCTTCCAATAAGCAATCCAATACCTTAACCTTAACCTTAACCTTAAGAGGCAGTGGTTGCTCAAATGGTTAAGGCTCTGGGTTATTGATAAGAGGATCAGGGTTCAAGCCCCAGCACTGCCAAACTGCCACTGTTGGGCCCCTTGAGTGAGGCCTGCTCCTTTGCTCTGACCCCTACCTCTAAAGTTGGTATATGTGAAAAATGAATTTCACTGTGATGTATATGTGACAAACAAGGTTGCTTCCTCTTCTTCTTCTCAACCGATGAGCTACCAATTTACCAACTGAGATTTTGCTAGCAGAAAAAAACATTATGTGCTATACACTATGCACTTAGACTATGTAGTATGTAGCATTGTCTAGTGTATGAATTTTAGAAGGGTCGTATCATCTTAAATGGAACACATATTTTTTAAGCCATTTCCCAGTCGATTGCAGATGACATCAAACACATGCAAGGCGATGTTGTTAGCTTCAACAGAATACAGTAACTTCATAGAAAGTTGAAAAAATAAATAAATAAATCACACACCATAGGTTAATTTAAAGTACATTTGTACGATGGCTTATCTGCCAGTCTTTTCAGCCATCCTGAAAATCATCCAGCATCAGCACCTGGTAGCCCCGCCCCCCTTTTATGTTATGCATGCAAAGCTGCAAATGTTGAATGCATGAGGTGTCCAATATTCCACACTATTTTTTCCACTTGAATAAGTAAATAAGGTACGTGAATTGCACTTTTTCTTGTTGGACTATTTATACTACAAAGTGGAATAGAGTAGTGTATAAGTATAATTTGGGACTCATCTATAGAGGTCTATTTTTGTGTTGTGAAGAGGAAATATAAGATATACCTTTATTGGTCCTCCTGCAAAAGTTACACAAACAATCTGTGATGGAAATGCATGATTTCCCTTTTTAATCAAAAAGCCATCTGTGAGCTAGCAGTTAATGAGAGCTGACACATTTGTTCAGACTTACTATAGATGCTAGAATACTATATACGATATATTTATTTCTTTTCAATTTTGTACCATATAGTAATTAATTACAATTAAATAATTTATTCCTGGGAGGCACGGTGGCTTAGTGGTTAGCACATTCGCCTCACACCTCCAGGGTTGGGGTTCGTTTCCCGCCTCCGCCTTGCGTGTGCGCAGAGTTTGCATGTTCTCCCCTTTGCTTTGGGGGTTTCCTCCGGGTCCAGATTCCTCCAGAAAAAAGCTGATGTGAGTTTAAATATTTGTGCATACCAAGAACTTCAGTTTATTGCTGTCTGATGTAATTTATTTCATCCCTGTTTATAGATCCATTACGTCCTTTGCAGTCTGTGGTTCTCTATAAAGTGAAGGAGTCAAAGATAAGCAATATCTAATTCTCAGTCCTTGGTGGACTGCCAGAGTCTTTAACCGGACTTTCTTTAGGAGAAGAGATAACTGCTAATCACTCTGGATTCCCTCATGCAGGGTTTTTGATTGAAATATTCATTAATCCTGCATGTGTAATTCAAATTTCCATGTATTTGAGGTGAATAATAAGAAATGTGACACAACTCCATTCAGGAAGAGGGTGGGAATCTAAAGCAGGATTTTGAGTGATATTTTCTTCAGATTCTGGGCATGAAAGAGACATAAAATTAATAACAGAGCACATAGCATGACAGTATCTAAATGAAAGCATATTGCAGACCACAAGACATACGAACACATTTTGTTCTGCAGGAGCACAAGTGATAGCAAGTGATCATTTTCTACTTTGCTGCAAATGTTTTCCGACTCTTCCATGATGGACTGTTTCTCTTTACTGCTCATGTTCTTCCTTATTCCTCTCATTCTTTTCCTACATTTCCATTTTCATGTGCTGATTAATATGGAGAAATAGTTAATGTATAACACCTGATCTTTGTCAATTTATGCAAAGATCGTTTTCCCTTGGTTTACCATCCGTCCATCCAGTTCCTTTAGCGCTTATGCGACGCAGGATAGTAGGGATCCTGGAGTCTATCTAAGGGGGCTCTGGGCATAAGGCAAGGGACACTTGCCTTCAAAATACTGGAGATGCCAATCAGCCAACAGTGCTTGTCTTTGCACTGGGGAGGAAAACAAAGGACCAGGAACCCCTGAAGCACAGGGAACACATGCAAACTCTGAGCAAACAAGGCTGAGACAAGAATCGACCCCCCAAGCCCGGAGATGTGATGCAAAACACTAAGCTACAATGTTCCCGTATATATTAACCATTTATTGTTACTTTCATTTCATTCATCCTTCTTCTTTATCCACAAGGTCCAGAGCCTATTCTAGGAACACTAAACATGATGCAAGAATACACCTTGGATAAGATGCCAGTCCATCACAAAGCACCATACTGTATAACACATTCCTAAACTCATTCACACCTAAGGGCATTTTAACATATCCTGTCCAACTACCTGAATGTTTTAAGGAGGTACAATGAAATCAGACAAGCAAACGTATGCAAACACAGCAAGGACATGTCAAACTACACACACACCACACACAAGTCTCAAGATCACACCAAGGAGCTTTGAGGCAGCAGTGCTATCTTCTGCACCACTCATTTTCACACAGCAAATTTTTAAAGGTATCATAAGAGCCTTGAAGCAGCAAGAATGTGTGCATGCAATGTGTGGATCTGTAAAGCAGTATAGATATATAGCTAGATACATGATACCCGATTTCAGATTCAGAAACTTAGCAATGATTATCCCAACTCTTGGATGTATCTTCTTGGAAGACCACAGATGGAATATATAAATGGTTTAGTAGGGAATTGTTCATGAAATGAAAAAAATCAATTACAGAATGTGTAATTGTGAATGTTTGCCATGCAATTATCGTTCCTTATACTGCATTATTAATAACCCAGTGCTGGTGTTATCCTAACAGTCTGACAAGTCTGTCATTATCTCAAACTACATCATGGACAGATCTGGATATTTCTCACAATCGTTTATACTGTCAAGAACCAGTATGTACATAGAGAACCTCACTGTCACGCAGGACATGTACTGTATTAAATATTCTATATTATATTATACCTCATGACGGATGACTTCTCAAAACTAATTAGTCACAAGCTGTTGATTCATTTTCTATGACAGCAGCTCAGGCAGTAGTGCTGGCTATAATTCAAATCACAGGTTTATATTAATGTGCTCACTCTAATGCCATCGTTACTATAGTAACAACTCATTCACAGGGACTTACATACCAGATGACTCCCATAATTTAAGCCTAACAGCAGTGTTATTTAACATTTAATCATATATAACATTTATATAGTCTCCAGGGTAAGTGATTTATGACAGTTCTCAAGACAGAGCATTGTTATTAACTTTAAGAGAGGGAACATTTATAGCTGCTATAATGTAAGTGATAGCATGAACATGAACTTGAGGATGTTCCAACATTAAATGGAACTATATTGAGGGAAATAAAGTATGGTATGGAATTCAGTTCCTCCAGGATTTCAGACCTTTTCTTGATTGGTCTGACCAATAATTCTTGATTTTGGAAGCTACTTGAACTGGCAAAATTGCAAGCACAGGATATTTCATTAAACTCCTACCAGTGAAGTCATATGTGTTATGTGATTACTTGCATCTCTATGAGATGCTGTATGTTGTGATGATGTAACATGATAATTATATGATAAATTGGCCCAAATCTGCAGAAAATAAGTTACATTTTTAAAATATTGCACTCTCCTTCATATATTACAGTGTTTGCTTAATTTCACGTAATTCCTCTTTTTGAAGTGATCATTCATTATCAATAATTAATTATTATTAATTGCAACTTTCTTGTAAAGTTAATCGAAATAACCGAAAATTAAAAAAATAATCGGAATTAAGTCTGTGCCGTCTTTTTCTATCATGTTATTTATTTATTATTTATTGTTTAACTGCAGTTTGTAACAGAAACATAAGCATCATAAGCATCTTTATATCAGTTGATTAGTTTTGGAACTCAATCTGTCTCCCTTTCTCAGTATCATCCATAAGTAATTTTGTGTTCATGGATGTTTTTTTTTTTGCATTATGTGTAATCATATTATGTTTTTCTGTGTCTCTTTGTGCAATTGAGCTGCATAGAGGATGATTGCAAGAGGCAGAGTCACCATTGGTAAAACAAATATCCAATTCCCCCTCAAAGCGATCAATAATGCCAGATGGTTGTAGACATATTGTGCATTGATTTTTCCATTGAGCCTATGTCCCCATAGTCTGCACTCTGATGCACCCTGATACCCACTACAGGGATATTCCCAGTCATAGTAAACATTTTTCATCTATCAGCCCATTTTTAATCCCTCTTTCACGTTTATATAAGCCGAACAAATCAATGTAAAGCAAAAAAAAAAAAAGCAAACCATTTCAAAACATGTCCCTGCTTTTGTTCCAAAGGACTAATCCACACCCTGTCCTCCATTCTCACAGGGAATCCCAGCAGCTCTTCACTTTTTCCTAACGTCACAACTAAGGAAGTGCTGGTCTCACTCCAGATTCCAGGGTCGATGGCTTCTCTGCTGTCCAACTTTTCCTCCCTGTGCTGACTCAGTCTGCCTCCTGGCAGTTCTGTTCTCTGTGGCACGGCACGTCAACAGTTGGCCATTTGGAAGAGGAACAGCTTTAGATCAGCAGTGGGAGGCTGAGGACGATGCGACAAACACTCCGTTGTGCTGTTTCCTGAGCTGCGGCAAAACACAACACAATGAAAAAGAATGAAAGTAGATTTCAGAAGTGATTAGGAGAGATATTGCCTGGATCGGATTAAACCCGTAGGAAGCTTTGAGTCGTCAGCAGGTATATACCTGACATGAATCCAAAATAAAACCAACTCACAACCAGGTGTATTGTTGATCCATATGGAACATTAACAAAATGCCCATGAATCTGAGGCCATACAGTATGTGACTTTCATGAGATTACACTTCATAATGTTCTCCAGTAAACCAGCTCATTCTCCTCTGTGTAAATATTTCCTTTATGCTGTGACAGATATGTATAAATCCTGGAGTTGTGTGATATCCTAAACAACCCTATGCTATAACACTTTCACTCAACATTGACTGTTTATAGATAGATAGATAGATAGATAGATAGATAGATAGATAGATAGATAGATAGATAGATAGATAGATAGATAGATAGATAGATAGATAGATAGATAGATAGATAGATAGATGTAAACATATGTACAGTGAATAAATATAAAGACTATAAGATACACATAAATAAAATAGTGCAGATGTATGTAAAGCACAATATGTGTAGAGGATAAGGAGTAATACAATATGTAATATGTACATTGTATGTATTATTTTTTACAGAATTTTATGTGCATCCATAATGCTATATTCAGGCTCTGCCTGCCACTGTTTGTTTGCCCCATTGCATTAATTTAAATGTATGTCGCTGGTTAAGCAGAGCAAGCAAGCAGCTTAGAAATGCTCGGTCATGACAAGACCTTGCTAGGAAGACCTTTTATGGAAACGGTGGGTGGATGAGGGAGAAGAGACAATCAGTAAACCAGGAAAGGTATGTGTGAGTAGGCGACAATACCATTTAAAGAATTTAAAAACATTATAACAGTGCTATCATGTGTAATTGCCCTTTAAGGGCAACATTTTTTATTTATGATATTATATACAATTAGGATGTGAGAAATAGATTATAAATATAGGACAGGTGTGTGTGTGTAAGTGTGCATAGGTCTGGGATCCTGCGGGATGCAGCAAAAACGCCATACAAGCAGGAGGGGTTTTTTCTTCCCTTTTTTTTTTTATTTTTGCATTCAAACATGAAGCTCATGAGACAAAGAAAGACCAAGAACATGCATCATTCAGTAAGAGATTGTAGTAACTGAGTGATCAGGGATACAGTTGTTTAAATCAGGCTCAAGTTTAGGGCAAGAAAACTAACTCTTTTCAATAGACAATATAATGGAAAGATACAAGCAATAACAAAAGATGATTGCAGATTTTACTCAATGGATGTAGCTGAGGTTGAGGAAGTGTCAGGTTTGTGTTCTAGTGTTCTCCAGTGTGTCTGAAAGCATAACTGTTGGGGTTTATTGCAACAAACCACTTACTGTGAGATACTGTGAGATACTCAGAAATACAAAATCTATGCCATACAGTATGCTTTAATGTCATCATTTCCATTAGATTATCCAAGCAACATAACAGAACCCTTCTATATTGCAGACAAATTCCAGTGCTGGTTCACTTGAACGGCCTTTCATTTCCAGTCAACGGAAAAGATGAATTCTTAAGTGCAGAATTCTGTAATGAAGATTTTTATCACCTGTCAGTCAGCAGCGTTAGCACATAATCATCATAGTGCAGTCGGTTCAACATGCAAGGAGAGAACTCTGGAGACACAGCTGTGTATGTTTTGTCTTCCATTCCATACAAGCAATCATAAGACGTCTTAGGATTGCTTACTCCTTACTCCTCACTTCACTTCATCTCCCTACATTGAGGACTTGCATCTTCTTTTGGGAAAGACACCTCTTTTCTGAGCTTTCATATACAAATAATTGCGTCAGACATTTATGAGAGTCAACATCTTGTGCTGTCTGTATTATTCATGGCTAGCTCCTCTCGAGATTGTTTGTGAAAGCATTGATGAAATTCACTGGAGAAAATATCTGGAGAAACGACTGCGGTTAATGGCCAGCACATTCCTGGGGGACTTCCCACTTTTGACATGCATGACTATGGATGGTTTATGAGGCATGTCTTAATGTTCACAGAGCTGAAAGAAAAAAACCTAAGTGACTGCAGCATGCAAACACAGCAAAGCCACTGACAGGCTTTTGAACATATAAAGGGGGTTGTGCAGGCCTTCAAGTCTCCCAGTGAGAAATGCTGAGGACGTTTGTTTTGGATTTTCCCGCCTCAGCAATATGCATCATAATATTAAAAAAAAAAAAAAAAAAAATCTTGTATATAATCCTGATAAATAATTGTTCCTGTGTACATACTTCATACAAAACTCATATGGATTCACGATCTGTGAGATAAAGGAGATATTAAGGATTGTAAGACAAATATGTGTCTCTGTGTTTGTATACATTTTGAATTGGCCTTGTTCTTCCTAAGCTACAGTCTTAAGCTTTCATACTGGCAGCTGTATGAAGAGCTAGAGCTCTACTAATGTTTGATGTGAGCACCCAGGCTCTTGTGTGAGTGTGAGTGTGTGTGTGTGTGTGTGTGTGTGTGTGTGTGTGTGTGTGTGTGTGTGTGTGTGTGTGTGTGTGTGTGTGTGTGTGTGTGTGTGTGTGTAGCCTGCATATTAATGAAGAGGCAGGGGTGCTGAGCGTGGGAGAGAGGGGGAAAGGTCTAACACAGCCTACGTTGGTGATGTTACTCAAGAGACGCTCCGCAGCAAATGCAACACAATTTCACACTTTTCTCATTTAAGCGGGGGACAGAGATTTAAACATATCATAATCCTACCCAGATGTTATTTATTTATTTATTTATTTATTTATTTGCTTGCTTGCTTGCTTGCTTGCTTGCTTATTGTGGTGTTTGCTTTAGAATCTAGACTGCTTATGAAATAATATGAATATAATATGAAACTTGTACAGGAAACTAAGGAGAGGTTTTATCGTATTTTGGAGGAGTTACTATAACATTCATACAGAAATTGTTTTCTAGGACAAGATATAAATATCCCTGTGGGACCAAATGCAGTTATTTTAAATACAAGAATCCTAATAGTACTTTTTGGATTTTTAAAAGTTTGTATTCACTGAATGATTGTCCATTAATGACCAATACAGATTAAGTTTACAGGATGGTTTTATGATTTTAAGTTTCTATAATTTCCATTATTAAGAAGACATTATATCCAATAAAATACAAGTAGAGGGATTTTTTGACAAGCCTGACATATAAAAGAATCTCCAAATGCATCTTACGTTTCATATAAATTTACAAAATGTTCTAGGAATTTGAACAATAACTAGATTTTGGATATTTTACACCTATAGAAATTGTGTTATGGGTCTAAATCATTTGAAAACCTCTACAAACATGGTTAAATATAATTCAGTGTATGAAAAAAGAGAAGGGAAAAAAGTATTAAGTACTAGTGTAAAAAAAAAAACAATAGTGGAGATGAAGATAAATGTAGACAACCAAACCAAACAAAGACAAAACAAGAATCATATGTAGAGTGAAACTAGGAAGCACTAGGAAACATTACAGCAAATGTACTACTGCTTAGCAACAAAACATTATATATGTTTTATATACAGTGGTGTGAAAAAGTTTTTTCCTGATTTTAATTTTTTTTTTTTGGCATGTTTGTCACACTTTAATGTTTCAGATCATCAAACAAATTTAAATATCAGTCAAAGATAACACAAGTAAACATAACATGCAGTTTTTAAATGAAGGTTTTTATTATTAAGGGAAAACAAAATCCAAACCTTCATGGCTGTGTGAAAAAGTGGACTCTGTGGACTGACGAGACCACAGAGAACATTTTGGAAGGTGTGTGTCCCATTATATCTGCCGTAAAAGTAACACTGCATTTCAGAAAAAGATCATCATACCAACAGTAAAATATGGTGGTGGTAGTGTGATGATCTGGGGCTGTTTTGCTGCTTCAGTACCTGGAGGACTTGCTGTCTACCAAAAAAATCCTGAAGGACAATGTGAGGCCATCTGTTCCTGACCTCAAGCTGAAGCTGAGCAGGACAATGATCCAAAACACACCAGCAAGTGCACCTCTGAATGGCTGAAGAAAAACAAAATGAAGACTTTGGAGTGGCCTAGTCAAAGTCCTGACCTGAATTCTATTGAGATGCTGTGGCATGACCTTAAAAAGGCGGTTCATGCTCGAAAACCCTGCAATGTGGCTGAGTTACAACAATTCTGCAAAGATGAGTGGACCAAAATTCCTCTACGGCGCTGTAACAGACTCATTGCAAGTTATTGCAAATGCTTGATTGCAGTTCTTGCTGCAAAGGGTGGCCCCACCAGTTAGGTTTAGGGGGCAAACACTTTTTCACATGTTGGTTTGGATTTTGTCTCTCCCTTGATAATAAAAAAAACCTTCATTTAAAAACTGCATATTGTGTTTACTTGTGTTATCTTTGAGTAATATTTAAATGTATTTGTTGATCTGAAACATTAAAGCAGGGGTGTCAAACTCAAATTCACAGTGGGCCAAAATATAAAACTGAGATAAAGTCACAGGCCAAACTGAATATTTGAAAAATTAACTGCAACTGATATGTAATGTTCAACCTTTTTCATATGGAAACAAACTTTAGTTTTGCTTAAACACAGGATTTGGAACAACCAGAGCTTGATATTATAAACACATAAGAAATTAAATTTGAAATAAAAGACACATCAGTGGTGTTCATTTCGCAAACTTTGACCATAAACTTTTTGACAAACTCTCCCCCATTAAAGGGTCGGGCAGATATTGCAATCTCTGCTGCCACAATAAAACTCGCCTTTACAGCAGCTTCACGTTTTGATTTTGCTTTCATGAACATTGTCTGCCGGGAAACTAGACTTTTTTTCATCTCCTCCGCCTTCTGGAGCTTCTGCTTTACATCCAGGTCCTTATACTTCTCATAATGTTTCGTTTCATAGTGTCTTCTTATGTTATATTCTTTCATTACAGACACGTTAGCTCCGTTAGCACACAAGACAAACAGGTCTGTCCTTTATATACGTGAACAGATAATCTGCCTCCCTCCTGTTTTGAAAGCTCCTATTGTCCATTTTTCGTTTGGCCATTTTTGTGGAGGGTGTTTAAAAGCTGATTAAAAAGGTGGAATTAGGTGTGGCTCCAGACATGACGCCATGTCAGGCTTTGTTGATTATATGCCATAGTGAAACAGATACAAGCCTAATCGATGCAGTTTGTGAATACCAAATATCAGTGTTACAGTTCACTAAATCATTACGCATTTCCCATCGTTTAGACTGCAGAGATATAGTTTTAATATCTGAATGCTAATAGGAAATGAGGAAATGTTGCCAATAGAACAAAGCTCACCGATTAAAACAGCGATTATATTTCAGCACCCCAATGTAAGTGCGATCATATCAGATGAGTCAAGAGTGATGATGAGGCTCCTGTTCACCAAACGCTGTGACTGACATTTACCTCAGGAAATGAGACTAGAGAGACTGATGTGCAGGATGAAAGCAATTACTCATATTCGATCTTTGATAAACTGCTACTAATGCTGTTTTTTTTTTTTTTCAGCACAAATAAATTACATTACAAATGTAGTAGGCAGTGTGTTTACAGTGTTTATGATATTTAATCGGATCCAGGATTACAACAGGATAACAGAGGAACCTAGTTTAAAAGTAGATAGAATGAAATTATTATAATAATCTACAGTTCATCTAAGTTCATCGTTTTAATTAAAAATGAATTTATAGAGTATTTAAAAAGAAGTAGGACCGCTGCAGGGCTGGGACTTCTGAAGAAGTGTGCTAGTCTATAGGCTAAGAATACAATCTTGAATAAAGACTGTACTGTAGTTGGGGTTATATTTATTATAGTCATATTTTATTTATTACACATTAAATATTTAAATAGCAGTTCTGTTTAGACCATCAAAGTGTTTGTGCCTTTCAGTGGAGTCTGAATGAAGTTTATGTATGAGGGGTTTTTTTTACATTAGTGTATCTAGACTTGCATCTCTCCCTTCAATTCTATGGTTTTATATTTACAGCATTTTGCAGATGCCCTTATCCAGAGTGACTTACATTATCTCATTTTTTATACAGCTGAGCAATTGAGGGCTAAGGGCCTTGTTCAGGGGCCAAATAGTGGCAGCTAGGTGGACCTAGGATCGAACTTACAACCTTCCAAGTGGTAGCCCAACACCTTAACCACTAGGCTACCACATGCCCTTACATAATCAGGACATAATTAATAAAAAATCATCTGGTCTTTAGCAGATATGTAGTCACATGATTCTGGAGTCTGATGATTAATCAATCCAAGCTGTATGTAGTTTGTCACACTTTTCTCCATTTTGGCTTCATATTTCGGTTAAATAAATAATGACATGGTGTAATGTGTCATGTATTGTTCATCTGAGGTTGTATTTACCCCATTTTAAAATCTGACCAAATGATTTTTTATTATGTCCTGTACATAAAACAAAAATGTGCATTAAAAAAATAGTGTAAAATACAATATTCATGTGCGAAATGTCAAAAAAGAAATTATATATATATATATATATATATATATATATATATATATATATATATATATATATATATATATATATATATTGAATTTTGAATGTTATCCCAATTATATATATATATATATATATATATATATATATATATATATATATATATATATATATTGAATTTTGAATGTTATCCCAATTTTTACATTTTACAGTTTATGTGGTTACCATGAAGTGGCATTCATAAGAAACAATGTGATAGTTGCTATCAGAGATTAACAAGCTGCACCAGCCTGTGTTCTTGTGAGCTCGCCAATCTTGTGCCTATCAAATAATATCTGCTGCCAAAATATGTGTACGTTTGACTAACTGAAACAGTGACGAATATTCAGCGTTCCCAACAGCATGGGCTGCATTCCACTGTAGCTATAGTAACACTGCTTTCCAAACCCTTTCATTCCTCGTCGTGGGGTTGAATGACGATTACAGATCATGGAAACATTCATTTGTCCAGTGGAAATTTACTAGAATGGCATTGTCTTTCCTTTTTTATTGTGGTTATATTTAAAACCTGAAACCACATTTAACTCCTAATCCTAATATCCTTTATTAGCTTGAACACAATATGGCCAAGTATATAGACTCGTGATCAAAAACACACACACAAGAGCTTGAAGACAAAATGGTCTTGAATGGCTTTGTATCCTGTTTCACTAACAGTAAGAGGACCAAAAAAGATCCAGAATGATGGTGTTCACAAAACAAGCTCTCTGGTTTGCAAACATTGATGTGAAAGAACAACATTAGATCAGACATTAGTTCAGACTCTTGTCATTTCAAGACTGGACTACTGCAACTCACTGCTGGCAGGTCTACTTATGAACGCAATTCGTCCTCTGTAAATGATCAAAAATGCAGCTGCAGGGATTGTTTTCAACCTGCCTAAGTTCTTACACACCACACCATTGCTGTGCTCTCTTTACTGGCTTCCAGCAGCTGTAAGCATCAGATATAAAACAATCATGCTTTCCTACAAAGCCAAAAATGGACCAGCTCCCTCTTACCTCAATCAAAGTAAGAGGTAGGTACAGAGCAAGAGTCATTTCTGTTCTGGCACAGAGGTGGTGGAATGAGTTCCCCCTGGATGTCTGAACAGCTAAGTCACTGGCTATCTTCAAACTCTAGTCACTGGCTATCTTCAAGTCCTACCTCATTCTGAAACATTTAAACTAGCATTTTCCCCCCTGTTTGTTTATTTGTATAAAAGAAAACCCTGAACAGGATTAAGTTAGGTTGATGGTATCCTAAGTCTGTAACCCTGTAAACCAGTGTTAATGTATTCATCGACTGAGATTTCAAACCACTTTTGTGCGTCGCTCTGGAAAAGGGCATCTGCCAAACATAAATGTAAATGTAAGAACACACATGGCCTAGAGCCCTGAACTCAATCCTACTTTAGGGAAGAATTGGAAGTCCAACTTTCATCATGCCGGACATTCGTTCCTGACCTCTTGTGCTCTTGTGGCTAAATAAACACAAATCCAAAAGCTTTTCTTTACAGTTTAGTGTGAAACATGGAGGCTGTTATAGCAGTAATGAGGGAACAAGTAACAACATTAAATGTCATTTCTTTTGGAATGGATTATGCTCAGGTTTCCACATTTCTTCTGTCATGACACCAAACAGTGACCTCAAACATTACACTTTGTAATTCATTGTCTTGCGTTTGTGTGTGTGTGTTACCTTTTGTTTTGAAACTAAGCTTATCTTTAAGTTTTTAAAGCAGCAGCTGAACTTTTGTTTCAAGGTTAACAAACTTGAAATGTCTTCCACTGTACTTTTGACCATATGAACTATTTAACCCTTTCGTGTATAGCGTCCTAATTTATAGATATTGCAGTATATATAATATGTAAATTAACTAAAAAAAATCACATTATTTAATTTGACATATATTATTTTTCTGTTGCTCTCAAGACTATTTGCCATTCTCAGTCAGCAGGTCCCTTGTATATCTTCACAAATTAAAAAAAAAAAGACTTCAGTGAACACCTTAGCTTTGCTAAAATTATACAATGAATCCATCCAGAATCAATCAATGTCGACTTGCTCATTTTCTATGACTCCCACCAGCCACTGCACTGTATATGACCATTACGTTCACACCATAACTATTTGCACCTTGTCAATGTCTAGTGTTTGTATTCTGTTGTTGGTGGCATTGAACATACACATATTAGGGTCGCAGTGTCGCATTGTCACACCTCACTAATCCTCATTTTGTTTCTGAGTCTTTGTGTTTTAAGTTTTTTTGAATATCAATAAACTGATCTGCACTTGCACTCAACCTTTTTACAATTCCATGAGATATGTAGATTTAAAAATCTTAAACAGTCCAAATTTATATGGCAGGAATTTTATACATTAAAAAAAAACAATGAATCTGGAAATGTTAAATAAATTTAAATAATCTATGAAATGATTTTTTGTTCTGATACCATTAAGGTGTCACCTTCTAGCCACTTTTCAGACTAAAAACTTGTCTTATCGCACCAGCAAGACAGCTTGTTCTATTGCAGCATTTAGTTTACATCACAGAAAGAATAAACATGCATTTCTAAGTTATGTCGTTGCTCATGGCCTTCTGTCAAGATTATATTTTGCAGCCTGTGGATAAATTTACAGTTATGTGTGCTGCAAAGCCAAGCAACTCATTCTCAGTCCTCTATATAGCATTTGCCAATAGACCTGACTGAAGGAATCTGTCAGAGCTGTACTGCACGCCCCGTGGCTGATAAAGCTGGATAAGTCTGGCACCAAATATACAGTAATTCCATCTGCTGTGAACCAGATAGACAAGTCTGGAAGAACTGCTAGATAACATTTTAACATTCCACAGGATCGATTTTTTTCCATTTACATCAAGAGACGCACTTTTATGAATTTCTACTAGGATGTATACTGTTATTCTGCACAGATTCATGAAATAAATCAATTCCAAAATCAATGATCTACAATTTATTTGAACCAAAATAGAATGCAGAATGAAAGAAGAGCATCATTTCTTTTTAAACTGACAAAAAAATGTATACACACAGTTTGTACAAAAGAATAACACATTGAGGCCTTTGAAGTCTGACTCTTTTTGCCAATAAAATATATATAAATAAATTGATTTGATCCACATTCCATTCAATATACAGTATGTGGAAACAAAATAAATTCTTTATTATTTAAACATTCATTTATTCAGTCGTCTTCAATTTATCTTGTTTGGGGTTATTGTGTATTTCAGGGGCATGACACCAACAAGGCAGCATCCACAGACTCATTCACACATTCGTTCACATACTGTACTTGTTTACACCAAGAGACAATTTAGAGTCGCCAATCCACCCACCAGCATGTTTTGAACGTGGAAGGAAACCTGAGAACATAGAAGAACCCTATGTGAACGTGTGAAGAACTTACAGTAAGTACCACACAGACCGTAACCTGAGATGGAGATGGAATTGGTGACCTTTTAGTTGTTAGGCAGCAAGATTTCCTATACCACCATCACGTCACATGGATTATAAAGTATAAAATCTTCACTTTATTGAATTTCTTAAATTAAGAGTCAGTATCTTAAAACCACAGAATGATGAAAAGCTCTTGACACATAGAGTAAGTAACCAGTACATACGGTATATTGTACTGTGAGCCATAATTAACTATTAGCTTTGGATCTTTTGGTAGTTTCCGAAGGTTTTTGTTTTTAAGCTATCATGTGTCTTCAGCTGTTCAAGTTCAATATGGAAACAGTGATATCATAACAACATAGTGGTAAAATGTAGCCTACTATGTGGAAAAATTTACTTTCCAAGACCCAATCAGCAGTGATGACTTGTTCTCATCTGGCACTCCCATACACTCCCCAACACTCCCATAGGCTTTTTTTTTCCATAGACTTATGCTGCTTTCACACCTTTTACCTAGTCAATGGAAAACGCACAAGCATTTCATTTAAACTGACCACATGTTGCTCATATGAAAGCACTCAATCTTCTGTTATGTTTAGCTCCCAGCAATTGCTGGTATCAAGTCAAGTGAAGTCAAGAAGATTTTGTTGTTATTTCAACAATACATAGCTGACGCAGTACACAGTGACATGAAACAACATTTCTCCAGGAAAATGGTGCAACAAAAAACGGCATAAAGCTACAAAAATCAAGGCAAAAAACAACATAGCGCTAAGGACAGAAGTCCTAGCCACATGGTATATGAAAGAACATAGAAATATGGGTTTTAATATGAGCTCCTGGTATCTTCAGCTTCTAAAAATGCACGATAATTTTTCGCCACATTGTGAGGCCACAATGAAAACGGATTTTCTGATGATTATTACAGATGAATTTGCGGACATCAGTCGCATAGGAGAAATGTCTATAAACCCACACAGAAATGTGAAATTGGGTCTTCTATAGTTCCAGGTTTAGATATCCCTCACATTTTGATCCTTTTTATGATAATTTTATAAATACAGGTGCATTCCATAAATAAGTGTATTAACTATTGTGTTATTTGATCCTATTTTGAAATTCCATATTAACAGCTTGGCATATCCTTGTACATGTTTTGGGAATATGAAAAAGTTACTGATTTCTAGAAGACCATGCGTTCTCAATAATCAGAAATGATTGAGTACAGTATGCTTCTGTTAAATGATGATTTCAAGATAGAACTCTCTGAACAGCAGAGAGTAATTTGGCTTGCTGGCGTAACATCAACAAAAACAACAGCTTCCTACATACACTCGTCATTCCACAAAATTTCAATATATAGTTGACAAGAAGTCTATTTAAGAGACAATCTAGTAATATATTAAATATGAAAATTGATATTGACATACACCTTTGGATTGTTTAGTTTCAGTCTATTTCTGTTTTTCTCTTTTTATCGCAATGGCTTTGTATAATATGGTACATAACTATAATTAGCATAGTTTTGTCATTGTTGTATTGTGTCCCTGTGTTTTGTGTTGTACATGTAACTATATAGTGTATATCTTTGTAAATGAGACCTCTGGGGGTGGGGGTTGTGCTTTGTTTTGGTTACACCTAAAATATACAGTAGTATCTGCTATAGTCTATTGTATTTGTTAGTTTAGGTTCGTAAACATTTAGTTTAGGTTTGTTTTAGTAAACATATACATATCTAAGAAATCTAATTTTTTCTAGATAATAATAGAAATATTTTATATATATAGTAGCAAGTATAATCCTGTATTTGTACAAAAAGCATCTATTGCAAAAAAATGTCAGAGGCCTTTGATTAAGGGACAAAACCTGGATCATATTTCTGAGTAAAAAGGCATTGTAGAACTGAGTAGCCATGGATACTGCTGGCCACAAGCGTTCTTGGGTGCGCACACTCACGCCCACACACCACCTACATGCACAAAGCCATTTATAGCCACCATACACAAGGTATGTTCAGTTTTACAGCTGAAACTGTTCTGAAGTGGTTGCTTGATTGCAAATAACTTACCTGAGCTCATTTCACAAATCTTTAGAGAACAAGTTGGAGTAACTGTCAAACTTTTCAACAAGGAAATTTATAAAGTAACAGATAGCTTGCATGGCTGATCATAATTATCATCTGTTCATATTGTATTTGTAATGCATTCATCAGTCATCTACTGTACGTATGAGATCATGGACTAAATAGCAGGACCATGCAACAGCCTGGTTAGGGTGTACATACAGTAGTATATGTGGCTGAAAACAATTCACATGATGAAATCTTTTTTATATATATAGTTCTGAAAACAGCCAGCTTCCCTGAACCAAAATATGTTTCTATATGTAACAATGACTAGTTTCAGCCAATGTGATGAAGGAGATTCTGACTGTGGTGCAGGAACATCATGAACATTTGAACTGCTGGTATCTGCTTACAAAATAAACTAATTAGGCGTATCTCAATATCTCTACGGCATGTAAGTATCCATGAACTTCATCCACACTTGAGAAACTATACTGACTGACGTTACCCCTGGGTTGGGTCAAATGGAAGATATCATAGCCTATATTAAATTGAAAACATACAATATTTCCATGTCATTCATTAATTCAATTCAATTCAAATGTATTTGTATAGCACTTTTAACAATAGACATTGTCTTATGCAGCTTTACAGAACATAAGAAATATAATACAAAAAGTTTCATATTATACAAAGATTAATATAATATAAAAATTCAAGATTAATATTAGACTTAGATTTAAATGTGTTTGTATTTATCCCCAGTGAACATGCCTGAGGTGACTGTGGGGAGGAAAAACTCCCTTAGATGGAAGAGGAAGAAACTTTGAGAGGAATCAGACTCAAAAGGGAACCTCGTCGTTTTTTGGGTGACACTAGAGGGTGTGATTATAAATATACACTTCAACAATTGAGTATTGGTGAGGAGGCTGTCGTCAAAGACCACATGGAGATGGCATCTCCTCTTAGAATGTCCGAATACTTCATGAAGCGGAATCCAACCAGAGCTGGTACATCTATATACGCTTCAGGATCTTCACAGGGTTGGCCTCATCTCAGTGAAGGTCCAAAAGCTTCATGACACGGAACACAACCAGAGCTGGTACAATCATTATAGACTCTTCTTCAGTAATTCTTTAGCAGCTTTACAGAAGCATAGAAACAGAATAAACCAAATGACTTTTTATCTCTAATATCTATCCCTAATGAGCAAGCCTGTGGCGATGGTAGCTAGGAAATCTCCTTGTGATGATATGCCCATTTGTCCCTTATTTGTCCCTCAAATGCTGTACTACTTTTTACACAACATGTGTGGTTTCTGTGACTGTATAAAGGATGTGATATGAGGCACACACTGCTCAGTGTCTGATTAGGTGTCTGTTGCTAAGCATCTAGCCATAAATTTCTAAGACTAGATCATTTCACACATAGGGTTAACACTGTAGAAGTGCTGCAAACCCAGCTTCAGAAAGGGTTTCATAGCCCCGGGTAAAAAGTGGTAATAACCCTGCTTTGAAATTAAGTGTGAAACATTCCTCTATCCAGGGGTTTAAAGCAGGGTTTAGTATGAAGATATATCAGGGTTATGTGCAGTGTAAAAATGCTAAATCCTGAATGTGGAGTATATCCGGGAAAATTGGCTGCAGGGTGGGAAAATTCCTCCCTGATGGGATGCCATTTCATCAAAGCAAACACTTTCACTATTATATAATGACATATAATTGCAATTTAATGCAAGCAAACCCATTCCTGGGATACATCTTTATTACATTTGAGGTATCAAAGCATGTTTTATTCCAAAACATAAACATAAAAAATAAGCCTTTATTTATTTAATTTGTTTTTCTGGCTGCTAGAATTCAGGCACAGCAACTGTGATGGGTTTCCTCAGACTACTACATACAGTATATAACATTCATTCATTCATCTCGGGTCACGGGGAGCCTGTGCCTATCTCAGGCGTCATCGGGCATCAAGGCAGGATACACCCTGGACGGAGTGCCAACCCAATGCAGGGCACATACACTCTCATTCACTCACACATTCACACACTACGGACAATTTTCCAGAGATGCCAATCAACCTACCATGCATGTCTTTGGACCAGAGAGGGGGAACCGGAGTACCCGGAGGAAACCCCCGAGGCACGGGGAGAACATGCAAACTCCACACACACAAGGCGGAGGCGGGAATCGAGCCCCGACCCCGGAGGTGTGAGGCGAACGTGCTAACCACTATGCCACCGTGCCCCCCCCCCCCAGTATATAACATAAATAATGAAATAACTAAATAAGAGTTACTTTAGCTGATAGTCTGGATAGGCTAATATCCTACAGTGTGTGCATACTGAGGTGTTAATGGTGAGAACGTGGAAGTGTGGAGTCAGTATACTGTAAGGGTGGCACCTTGGCATGCTGTTAGTCGAGGTGTTAATTTGGATCGAGGGCTAAAATTGTGCGCTCTTAGACCCGTGGTGTGTAAGTGCTGAGTGTCAAGGTTTGTAAGACAAATGCAGCATCTCTTGGGGTTGAGGTGCAAGGTACGTAGCATACACAATCTCGCTGCACTTGCGGGTCACATGGATGGTTATTTTAAGACTTTGTACACATTTAAAATTCCAAACTACTGCTGTATCAGACATGAAAAAAGATATTCTGAAAAACAGGGTGTGAAGTAGCTGGGGATATTTTGGAGAGAGAGGGAGAATTGGGAGAATTGCCTAAGAATATCTTCTGATGCATACCACATGTTTTTTTTCCATGACAGCTCAAAAAAAAAAAACATGATAAATGTTTTCTCTTAATGTGGGCGCTACGCTGCGTGTTTATATTATGTAAACCCATTTGCTGCGTCCTAAGTGCCATCGCATTTGCAAGTGCTGGTGTTTATAGCAGGACAGCATGTCAAATATGTCTCTCTTATTAACTCAAAGCAGCAGGAAGAGGTTCTGTTCTTTTTTGTTGGCTTAGAAGTAATTTTCTATTAGATGGAAGGCTTTAAAAAAAAAGCATTTTGGTGTGCTATTTTTTAGGCTGCTTAGTATTCACCAGATATGTCTTTAATTGATTTATTCTGCTTTTCAGACTCCTCATGTTTGATTTACAGGCAATAGGGTAGGGGAAGCTGCTAGGTGTTCAGTTTCCGGGATTTTTTTTTAATCTTTCACCAATTCACTACGATATTAAGACAGATTGGGTCTCAGGGGAAAATCCTGACACTTGACAACAGTGACCTTTGATAAGGAGAGTTATACAATATAACACAGAGCCTCTGCAGGCCAATAACTTGGAAAATAAAACTTCTTCTTTTTTTTGATTTGTCACCATGGATTTCAAATGAAAAAAAAAAAAAAAAACTCTATAAAATTTAAAGGGCAGACAGAAAGTACATTTTATTACAAAAGTGGACGTGCTGTTCTCTGGGTCAAACAGAGCTCTTTTTTTTCTCTGAACTAGTCCATTCTGTTCTTGAGGCTTGCCAAAGGTGTGTATCTTATGATAAATCTTCAGTAATCATTCTGTCCCCTAATGCGTGTTTGTTTTTTTAACAAAGCACTAAATCCAGAAGAGATCTGTTGAGGTCTTTCATTCTAGTCATACACATTGCAGTAATATTATTAGATTATTTTAGGTTTGGTTATTGACTGTATATAGTTTGTAAATTTATGTATATAATGTTTGGATTAGTTGGTGATGGTTCACCTGAATAAAAGACACTAACGTGGACTTGGTGGTTTCTAATTATTACTTTCTTCCAGTACACATTCAATGTTTTAATGTTGCACCCTTGACCCCTAGACAAATACAAAAAGGGTTTGTAACACACATGAAGACAAAGAACAGAAATATAGATGTATATTATGTACAAACCAAAGCAACTGGGTGAGTTTAGGTAGTGGGATTATATATTATTATAGTATATACTGTAGGTGTAGAAGACTAAAGGCTATTTGGATGAGCATTTGCTCTGGTTATAGCAGCAGCTTTTAGGTACAAATCTACATGATCCATGTGAGATTATCCACTGAAGCAAAGGTGAGTCCTTTCATCCATTTTCTGGCGCCAATTCCAGGGGACTTGGGGCACAAGGCTGGGTGCCATTCCATCGCCTGGCACAATCACACATGACGGCCAATTTAGAGATGCCAATCAAGTCAAGAAGCTTTTATTTAAGTCAAGTCAAGAAGCTTTTATTGTTATTTCAACCATATGTAGATGCCACAGTACATAGTGAAATGAGACAGCGTTTCGTCAGGACCATGATACTACATAGAACAATACAGAGCTAAGGACTTAAGTAAGTTAGTCTTAGCCACATAAAGTGCATCTGGGCAACCTGGTGCAAAAAGGCAGTACAAACAAATGATACAAAACACTACAAGAAAATACACTACTGTATATTCTACAATACATGTACAATCAGCCTACAAGACATGTCTTTGGACTGTTCGAGGAAACCAGAGTATTCAGAGGAATCCCTGCAGCAGAGGAAGAACATACAATTTCCACACACAAGGGGATCAAACCCCCAACCCCAGACATGTGAGAAAACCGTGCTAACCACTAAACCATGGTGGCTAGTCAAAAGGAAGTCATGGTCATAACTGTAAATTTTTAGTGAATCTATCCAAGAATTGAAAGCTGCAAGCAGAAGAAGAGAATCAGGGTGAACTGAGCAGAGATACAGTAGTAGAAGTGTGTTTTATCACATCAGGCACCAGGCGTACACGTACATGATTTCAGCCTGTTAAAACCTGCTTTTGTTGGCACTTCATTGGCCCTGATGTGAAATACCAAATTCTACCCTAGAGACAACATTCCATTGATGCACAGTCTCTTACAATGTGTTGGATTATGTATAGGACCATTATTTCTATACTGTATATACTATACTGTATGTGTTTTTTGTTTTTACTATATATATATATATATATATATATATATATATATATATATATATATATATATATATATATATATAAAAGAAGCGAGCATAAAATGAAACAATTTTCTCATTCCCATATTAGAGAGACTATTTTTAACACTATAAACAGATTTCAGTGCTGAACCCTTATTGAGAGTGTATTTTAATCCAACTTCAGGCTTAATACTTGTGTATTAAGAAAAAAAATCCTTAAATGCCCAGAATATGTTGAAGGCATCATATCTGGGGTGCTTGCGGCATCAGTCAGATCGCTGTTTGCAGACTCTTCAAAATTTGCCATATTAAAATCACAAAAAGATCCTCGTCTAAACGCTCGTTTTTTTCCCATTACAGTAGCTGTGTGCAGTAGCCTGGTGTGCTGGGACCCTCAATGTTACTGAGTAAGCACACTCTCCTACGTACAAGCATCCTTAAAACGTCCAGTGTTTTCTTCTTCACCTGCATCATGAAGCATGAAGCATGAAGTGTTCATTTGGCCGAACTGTCTCATGACGTCCTGGTTAAAGAAAGACTGCAGATGTCTTCAACAGCAAACTTTTTTTTTCCACAGCAGCAGAATACCGCATACTAAAATCACCCGTGTTAAACGAACCCTGACAAATAAATGTCAACCAAGTGAGTTAAAATGTAATTAGTTCAACTTTCCAATAATTTGGTTAACAACAGTGCTAGGTGGAGAATGAAGCCGTATACAGTATTTAGCGTTGGTTAAAATGGAAAAAGGTCTGAAGTGACTCTCCGTGTTAACAAATGACAGTTAGTATTACGCAATTCATCTACTGCAATAATATAAAGAGTTGAAGAAAAGGGAAAAGCCCAGAGTGTCTTCTTGGCTGCTGGCAATGTTCTATGAGTTGTCACCTGTTAGTGCTGCCATAACACAACTTGTATCAAATGTAAATATTCCTATTCCCTTTTCCTCCAGTGCTTGAGCAATACCGTACCTCTAGGAGACTAAGAATACATTGTACCCTGTCCTATGACACATGTCTCCCCAGGCTTTCTCTTCTCTTGAGAGACTGCATAGGGTCCATTTTACACTCTGTCTGTCAGTACAGAATGTAATGTAATAAAAATAACCAGTGATAAGGATTTTTTTCTTGGTCAGCAATGCTTAGAAATGCCAACCTGCTTCACGCTGAGTCTCAAACTTTGTGTGCACTTCAGATGACACCTTTGTAACCTTTGGAACCCAGTATTTCAAGAAATAGCCATGAAAACATGTTTATTTGTAACGCACCCTTTACAACACAGACCAACTAAACTATAATGTATGGGAAATAATAAGAAAAAAAAAGAAACTTTGCTACTTTAAAAGCAGATCTGGCAACCCAGAGCCATGTAAATTTCCAGCAGTTAATCCCCAAATACCACAAACCATGCATTTAGATTTTTTCAGGAAAAACTCTTATGATTAATATGTGTTTATGTGTCTGCCACTATTTGGTGGTTTGCGGGTCTGTCAGTCCTTGTGTCTGTAATGTCTGTGAATCCCTCTGTGTTTGAATGATAGCCGTGTTTGAATGATATCTCAAGTATGAATGGCTGAATATTGGTAGGATTTATATGGAACAAACAGAGGAACTGTTTGGAATTGTTATTGTTCCAAAAAAGATGAAGGTCACCGCAAGGTCAAATGTCAGAAAAAGGATTTTTAACACTTGAAACTGTACATATGGGGTCACTGTAATCCCTGAGTAAACAGAATCCTGGGTTATCTTGTTTCACGTTTTAAACTGCTCATACTTTACCAGGGGTTAACAATCAATCCTGGGTATTTATAAGTAGACGTTTCCCAAACCCTGGGTTATTTTTTTTTTAATATGTGTGAATTCAACAACCACGATTGGACAAATACAACATAAAACTGCTTTAAATAAAGCTTGTCGCTTGCTTTTACATAATATATATTTCACTTTAATATGTTAAAAAAAGAAGGACAGGCCTGATTTTCATCACAGAGCAGGTTTTCTTATCTTTCACAGCTTTGTAATCTTTTTTCTTAAATACCCATCTTTGTCATAACTATGCCATCCAGTTTTTCTTGAAAAATGACCATTACTGTAAAAATAGCCAGTGTAATTAACATGTTTTCTGTCACCATTTGACATTATTATGTATTTTGTCCTTCAAACGCTGCAACTACTGTTTACACAACACACAGGCAAAATAACATATGATGTGGATTTTTCTTCGATACGGACTTTCCTCGTTTGAAGTACAATTAGTAAAAAAGACTAGATTTGTGATGGTAGAAGTAATACTTTGGATGGCTGGAGTCAAGTTCTACATCTTTTGGCTTAACTTTCTTTTGATAAAAGTGAAGAGGACAAGAAAGATGAGGGGGCAAAAAAACCTCAGAATGAGGAGTTAGACACCTGGCCAGTTCACATCATCTTCTTGTCAGTATTATATGCACATTTCACAATGATGCTTCCATTCAAACTAGCATTTGAATCCATGCAAGCTTTAAAAAAAACCCCACTGAAATGTAAAAAGCCAGAACTGTCAGCATACTGTGTGAATTCTGGCTCTGACAGCTCTGTAACTTCAGCTACATCACTCTCGTTCATAGCTGCCTCGGCTAGGGGTGTGTGGGGCTGCTTTTTTGCAGTCTAATTTCAAAACAATTTTAAAACAAACTAGTAGCCACGTTTGATCCACCAACCCCATGAGCATGCAGTTACAAATGTAGAATGACAGAAAGCTGTACATTCATGTTCATGTTACATGTTCATGTTTGTTCCTCAAGTATTATATCTTTTAGCCCTCAGGAAAGTAAAGATCTCCCACTCACACCACTTGTTTTCTTGGATCCTGTGATATTTTCTATTCCTACCGATATTTTTATAACACGTTTTCTATTCAATAAATGAATGAATAGTTCATTCTTGTTATATTTGTAAAACACAAGCCATGCTGTGAGGAGACCAGTGAACCCAGAAGAAAACCGAAGTAGACACTAGGAGAGCATGCAGTGAGTAACCTGAGCTCAAACTGGGGACCCTGTAGCTGTGAGGCAGCAACACTTACACTAAGGTAACACTTTATAATGGGAGAAAGTGTGTGAAAGTATTTACTCCCAGTGGACTACAGAGATTTACAGTGTATTACACCAGCTTGGAAAAGCATACTTTAAGAAATAGTGACTTTTAAAAGGATTATTTAGTACAGCAAACCCGTAATGTGTGTTTATTTGCGTCACTTTTTTTAGTTCCTTTTTTGGTTCGACTTGCCTGTTGCTCTCCTAAACTAAAATCTCCGCCACCTTAAATCTGACTCCAGATCGGTTTCGGCACTCGTGGTCACGCCATTCAAATACCGAATGCCTGATCCTGGATCAGTTGTGCGTAATAAGCAGAGCCCGGTTTTACAAAGCTGGTCCCTCCCTCTCCGTCTGTCTGTCTGTCTGTCTGTCTCTCCCTCTTTCCCTCTCGGATCCCAGCGCTGTCATTCACACAGCTTTCATTTTAACCCAACAAAAGGGAGAAGGAAAAAGAAAAGGAAGAAAAAAAAAGAAAAGAAAAAAGCGCGTGCGTGTCTTTTACACTTTTAGCAGTACCTTGTGGTCGAAGGAGGTACAAAAGCGAAAGCGCCCACACACGACAAATCGAATTATTTTACCAAGGAAAGAAGTCGAAACTGTTGTGTTCCGTGCTGAGCATTAACCAGCTCTGTACTGCTTTACATTTCCTCTTTTTCCCCCTTCAGCTGCTAGATTGCAGAAGACGCAGCGTCCATAGCTTTCGACTTTACTCGCTTTCGTGTGTGTGTGTGTGTGCGCGCGTTAACGTAGGACGTTTCCCTTTTTTTTGAAATCCGTGAGTAGAAGCGAGCTCGAGCTTTACGTGTGTGTGTGTGTAAACGCCCAGCTTGTTGACCGGTGAAGTTTAGTTTGCAGCGCACGCGCCGACTAACTGGCACAGTACCGCATCGGAAGCGCACGTTGCGCGCTGTAATATTACACTAAGACTCCGCTTTTGTTATTCCTTTCTGTTTCTTATTTTCAACACGTTTATTTATTGCAAGTGGTGCTTTTAGAGGAAAGAGCACTGCTCGTGTATTCCTCACGCCACCATCGTGCGGACAGAAAGGGGCACATTGTTGCCTCTCCTGCACGCTCGAGGCGAAGGGAAAGAAAGAAAAAGAGACTGCGATTTGGACGGGATTTTATAAAAGTCTGAGCTACTTTAATGCACTGAAAAGATTTAAAATAGGAGGTGGAGGAAGGTCAGTCCCAGGAGTGTTGGCTTTAATCCGCGATTTCCACAAGAAAACAAACAAAAAGGTTAGTATTTGTTTTTTTTTTGTCTTTGTTGTTCCACAGGTGTGAATGTTTTCCGTGCGTGAGTCTTTTCATGCTGCATCTCATGCACTATTAGAGCTATTTATGTATTTATTTATTTGCTTGTTTGTTTGTTTGTTTGAATTATGTTCTTCCAACAAAGAACGTTGTATTCCGGCCTCTATTTAAAGCAAACATTATATTAAACAGCCCCTATTTAAAGCAAGTGACCACATCCGCATTGGTTATTGACTGTGTTGAGCTCGAAGGAACTATTTGGTGGTGATTATTTCTTAAAAGGTTTGTTCGTGTCTTCTCCAGAAGACTAGATTGGATGCGGAAGTAGCAAAAAGGCATGAAGCTTCCATAACATGTGAGACCTTCCCTAAGTGATCAGACGCGCGGTGTCGTTTTCGTAATGCGTAAAAAAAGCATTCGGTGCCTTGTTTCTCACACACACACACCGCATCATGCCAGAGTCATGTCGATCTAGTGTGTGTAATACCCTCGAATGCGCGTGCAGGCGAAATCACTGTAATTAGCCACCGATGGCTTTAATTAACCAGACGGCTCAGATGGTTTAAAATGCAGGGACAAACAGGAGGGTTTATATATATATATATATATATATATATATATATATATATATATATATATATATATATATATATATATATATAATAAATAAATACATTTTTGCCTTCAGTGGTAAAAGGCGCACCTAATTAATCGGGGCAAAAGCAGTCATCGGTGCTCGAGTCTGGTGACGTCATGGCGCAAGTGCGCTGACTGGGGAAACCCTGCGGTTTGTTCTTCTTCAGCACGGAAGACACCCAGACTGAACCCCAGGGGCCTCCTTACTGGACACATGGTGCACTGCATATAGCATGTCAAAGCTTCATTATTTCTCATTCGACGCAGTGCACTTCAAGGAGTATTAATGCTTTCGGAATGGCACCAGGATGAGGCTTTACTCCTCCTCCTCTTCCTCCTCCTCCTCCTCCTCAGCAAAACCCATCCCAGTTTGGAGTATAAACAGTACACACTGTGATCTCTGATCATTTAGACCATTTTGAAGTGTCTCTGAAAGTCTTTCGCACTCATGTCTTTAACACAGTAGGATGTGTATCCAAAATTCTATTATAGTTTGGATTGTTTCTAATTCATTCACACTTGTACTAGTCTCAAGAATGTTATTCAACACTTTACCGTCACACCTGTTTATGGTTCTTCCTTAATCTCTTGCCACAAAGATTAAAGCAAACAATTGTCAAATGAATAAAAACTTTTTACTCAAACACTGATAGGGTGAAGCTTGTTATAGCAGCAATGTGGGAATCCCTCATTATCAATGGCTTTAGAAGGTGATGTTAAATACTCAGTGGGTCATATAATGTAGATATTTTGCCTTCAGTAATATAGCACCAAATATATTTTGATTGGGAATATTTTGGCTATCTGCATATCTGATTCACACATGCTTCCCATTTATAGCTATTCAAGGATTAGAGATTATTCATTTTGAAGAGGCTAGAATATGTTGCATTACAAGGGTCACTTAAATTGTAATGTTCAGTGCAAAAATGATTTGAGCTTTATTATAAACCATCTGGGCTTCTACATAAGTAGGAGTAAGTACTATCATTTTATCATGTAATGAAATATTCGCAGTTCTGAAATGACTGTCGCCACCCTGTGACTCTCGAGCACCATCGCTGCCGATGGTCGACCTTGGCAAGGTCAATAGAAACGGCATCTCAGCATCTCACGAAGGATATTTTCCTTGGTCAATTCAGCAGGCTTAGGGGAAGGCTGTGGTCTGAAATTCTTCAGTTACAATTGTCCATATTTAGCTAGCTCAGCAAGTGACTGTCAAGTCGGTGTCAATTCAGCAGGTGGCATCCCGAGCTCTTTTGGCTTGTGTGAAAATCAGTCAAGCACTTCATCATGACGTTTTATTTATATACTCTGTGTGTGTATGTATGTGTGTATATGTGTGTGTGTGTGTGTGTGTATGTATGTATATGTATGTATATATATATATCAATTTATTTTAGAAAAATTGGTATAAACAAAATTGAATAATGACTATTTCTGCACATGAAAGTATGGTTTATAAAATACACAGGCATGTCATAATGGCATGCAACTTGCTGTTTTAATTCAAAACAAGTTTTCCATGGATATTATGATGCGGGTATGATGCGATTGTACCAGGTGGGCGGGGCTTACATTTTCCTAATGTAGTTTAACATTAGACCTGTTATCAATGCAGTTGTTTTTTAGATCAAAACTCTGATTGGCATGAAGAGAAATGTCAGTTCTACCTGTAGCCATAAACAAGAGAGAAAAAACAATCTGATTAACGTTTCACATGACCTTGCAGAGAAGCAGCTTGCTTATTAATGCAATGGCAGAATCAGGTATATTATACAATAATATATTATGTTTTTGTTCACGTTGTTTAAAAGAGGTTTTGAGGATTTCCCTTTACCTGTTCTATAACAAAATCAGAAGCCTCTATATGGTTTAATATGTTAAACAAATGAAAATAGGCATGTCTGGTGCTCTGGCAACTCTGCACGCTCAGACATTGGGTCACGTTACATTTCCTATATATTGTGAAAACAAATCTCTTCGGTTAATGACGTGAGTTGTGTGGTCTGTAATCAAATGAATAGCAGGATCTTTTTCATGGCTACTTGTTTATCATTACATACTCTCACGGTTCACTTGTGAATGATCCTGCTGCTTTTTTCTTTTTGGGGGGGGGGGCATCATGTTTATTCTGTTTTACAGCCTGGTTTGTTGATAGAATGTGCATCATTTCGATTAATGAAGTAATGTCAGTATGATCATTATCACAATCTTTATCACATTTAAAGGATACAATTAATTAATTAATGTTCTTATCTAAACTATTTGCCTGTAATGGCTATTCATTATGAATATTGCTGTTTCAGCAATTGATTGAAGCAACAGCATGGACATTTCTTCTTCTTTTTTTTTTGTTTTGGTTAAGGAAACTTTGTGTTCGGGGAAGTGATGACCAACTGGAACCTTTCGTTACAAAATCATGCTTTTCCATTACACTCCCATGCATCATCACGGGACACATGTTGCTAAAATGAGACCGTTTTGAAACCATAATAATTGCAAACTTTCATGGCACTCTTTACATGTGCAGGCATGCGCATCTGACTTCTTCTGGCTAGGAAAAAAAATAGCTGTCGCATCACCCTCGATGCATGCCCAGTCATCTGAGTGATTATTGAGAGGAACCTGACAATAAACCCATTCTATAGGGCTGTAGTTATTGTTAATTTAATGAATCTCAGCTACCACGTTGATTAATCAGTTAATTGGGCAATGTAACTGAGAAGAGTGAACAGACAAAAATATTTTTACAAAATAGTTTTATTATATTTTGCAAAGTTTCTTGTAGAATTGTTAACCTTATGAGTAAAACCTTTTTAGCCTCACAAATTTGTAAACGTCCTAAAATTGCATCTCTTCCTTTTTCCTTCTAGTATTAAATCATAACTTGTTACAGTTGTAAAACTGTAACATTACCAGCTTCTTGCAGTTGTTGAAGATGGTTTGCATTGAGTTACCTTGGGTGTTACACTTGTTTTATTCAAGGAAACAAGTACCTGTTTTTCCCCTATATATCCAGTTCAATGGCCTTAATCGCTAGGTAGCTTGCTAGTTAGGGTACATTACTCTTAGCTAGCTGAGTGATTGGTTGACCCTAATTAAGTGAAACAAACTGATCCAGCATTTATGCTCAGTTATCATTCATTTGTTTACAATTATGGCATTTGACAGATAGCCTTATCCAGAGCGACGTATCTCATTTATACAACTTGTACTGTACAACAGGTCTTGCTCAGAAGCCCAGGAGTGGCAGCTGGCGGTCCTGGGATTCAAACTCACAAGCTTCTAATCAGTAGACCAACAACTTAACAACAGAGCTACCACTTACCCCAGTAACCTTCAATTACTTTCAGAAACTGCTTTATCAGAATCAGAAAGATCTTTATCGCCAAGTATGTTTTCCCTAATAATTCACTCAGTAATTTGTACTAGTACAGAAGCTCCACAGTGTAAACAGAATGGCATTGACAAGACATGAACATATATATAATATAACCATGTACACGCATGTCAGAGACATGGTGGATCCAGAGACTATCCAAAAAACGCTGGGTGTTGGTGGGAATAGACCTTGTGTAAGACACCAGTAAATCACAGAGAGTAGTTATGGATGGGTTTATTTTTCCTGAATTAAAACAACAACAACAACAAAAGTTTTTTCTCAATATATGCATGTTTAACATTGGTTTCTTAAGTTGTGCATGACACCAACATATTTTGGAAATAAAACGATTAAAATAAGGTTAAATCATTTGAATAATAAACCTTTGTAAAACGGTAACACCTTGTAGGCAGGTATTGCTGTTCTACTGTCAGCATGTGAATGCTGTCATGACGGGGCATGTCAAAAAGACATAATCATATTGGTCCCTTTTGTACTTTCTTGCCTTGTGGTTGTTTTACAGGGTTGGGCACGTGAAAACACTGTGTAACCAGACGAAAACGGGGATGACCCAAAACATAAACCAGTCAGAGTTGGTGGCCTGAACGTGTTATCAATTTGGTGTGCCAACATGCAAAATTATTTCAATTCGTTTGCATCACTGCATGTAATTTACAATAACATCTTGTAGCAATGTCTCGTAGCAATGACCGTTTGCCCCGTAGAGGTAGCAACATGCACAACAGGAGCAGGGTTGGGGGGTTGGAAATGTCACTCTTACCTGTCTTCAAAACTTGACAGCCCTGCAGGAGAGACACAATCAGCCTCAAACAAACGTTTTCTGAATAAGAAAAAAAAACGTTCTGTTGAATTCAGGTGCCACCTAATGGATAGGGACCTACTGAATATGGGGTTTGCATCGTGCTATGTAAGTTACTGGAGATTTGAGCTTAAAATATGTTGCTCTTTGAACAATCTTCCTCAGAACTAGGGAAGCATCAATAATTTTTTTTCTCAGTGATTCACTAAACCGGAAATGATTAATCTGTTAGCATAAGCAATAAGCTCAGTTTATTTTCCTCCAGTTTAAATAGTTAGCACATAAACTTTACCCTTTATTTATTTTGTCAGCTTGATTTGAAACAGCCTTAGCTAGCTACGTTGCTTAGCTGGAATCAAGTTTTATTCCCCTTTAGAAAAAGGCTTCTGTACCAATGTGTCGATGCCTTATGGTGCCAAACTGCAGATCTTCTGCATTACCTTCTTTGTTACAGCTCCAGTGTGCTGCTAGCTAGTTAGCATGCTCACAGTTGGCTGTGAAAACTTGTATACATGAAAACTTTGAGAAACTGATCGAGCCTTTGCAACTGAAAATGGCTAAATAAGAGAGTCTTATTGTTTTCAAGTTCTAATATTAGCCTTAACACCATGAAATGCTGCTAGCTATTTAGCAGGAAATGAATTAAGGTGAGTAAATGTAAGTAAATGAAGCCATGCTAGTTATCTAGCTAGCTAACTAGTAGCAGGTTTATAAGGCAAAAAAAAAAAAACATTCAAAATGTATGTAGCTTTAAGGCTAATATTGCTAACTCGAATTTAGAGAGATTGGACATTACTGTGCACTTTTTAAAGAACTGAACATTTTGATGTGGAGCATCAAAATTTTGTTCCTTGATCCCTGGGCTATTGAGAGCTAGCTAGCTCGGGAGCTTGAGTTTGTGATAAGCTTGTATTGATCATTCTCAGCAAATCAGCCATTGTAGTGATTAGTGAGTGTTGTGGTGGTATAAGTGGAGTTTTAAACACCTTACTGCATCTAAAAATGTGTTGTCATGGTGATGCTGAGTAAATGCAAAAATCAAGTGTATGTTTTTGTTGTTTTGTGAACAGCTGTGAATATCTAGTCTTCTTTTCTTTAATGAAACGAATTACCCAGGTTGAATCGATTGATTCATTCTTTGTGATTTCTTGTTATGGAACTAATAGACCACATGATGTGTTGTATGATTCAATTGCGGTACATTAGTGTGTACACTTCCTACTTGGAAATAATACACGGCTCGACTAATGCATCACCGCCTATGCTGTAAACATCAGCCAATCCCTAATGTACAACGCACAAGTGGTGATTTCTTGGTGATTTCAATCTTTGGTGTCTTATTTCACGTTACCTCGTCATGTAGCTGTGTTGTATTTTTGGAACTTCTGTAGTGTTTGTCGTCATTGGGTTTCTCATTAAATTGAATTTAGCTTAAAATATGAAGCGAGAAGAGAAACAAGAGCTACCGGTCAAACCTGATCGTAATCCTAAGAAGCATGTTTCCGACAAACCGATGGACTTTTCCTTCTCGTTCTAAGCAGGAATTTTATCAAAAGCAATTTGTTGATCGTTCTTTTGCTATTTGAATAATAATTTTTTTTTTTTTCTTTCTGAAATGCAGTGATTTCTTGTAATCTGTTGATACGAGAAATCCGCTGATATTCCCTTTGGGTTCCTTACAGGCTCGATTACTCTGTTGAAACCCTACACACTGCGCTTTATAACTATGTACGTAACAGAAAAATCATGTGTTCAGCATGTGACAAATCAACAAGCATCTTCCAGTATATGTGTTGCACGAGAGGACTACACTTTATATAATCTTCTGCTCACTCCACACCCAACGTAGATAGAGTCTGGGAATTAGAAGGCGTGAGCCTTGTGAGCATGACTCGGTTATGTGTTTCTCTCACACACACACACACACACACAGTGTGAACGTATGCGCTTAGGAAGCTGCACCGAAATGAGAAGAGAATATTTCGAGGTGGCATGAAGCGGGTGAGAGATTGCATTTCTGCATTTTGTCAGAATTCATGTTGCGTTAGAAGATTTTAGGAATCGAAGATAGGATCTGAACTTTTTGTCCTAATAGCTGCATGCAAATTCTTTTGTTTTTCTTGTTTTTTTTCTTCCCCACAGCAGCATCATTTCTGGAGCAAATCCAGGAAAAAAAAACTGAATAATACTGAATTATTAACTGAAATTCAATGTCCTGTAATCTTCCACAAAGCGGTTTAGTGAAGCGCGTTCTCCTCATGCTCATGTTGCCTCTCCAGCAGGTGTGTTGCACGTGCTCCGTCACCTCTGCCCTTTCCTGCCCTCCAGTTTGCCATTAGTGCCAATATTAACACCTTTGAAGAGGCCAACAGTTGTTCCCAACTCAAGAACGACTGTGTAATGATTAATGAGTTCAGCTAATTCTCACCCAGCTCTTTTCTCTTCTCTCTACTAATGCAGTCCGTGAGCTTATGCTAATCGAGCCAACCGGCTCTGCAGAGAGTGTAGAGAGTGCAGTGAGCTGAAAATGACTACACCTGATTACACCTTAAGGTAAAAAACGTGTTTGTAAACAGAGGCGGAAATTGGGCGGAGTTTTTGTTCACTATTGTCTGAAAAGAGTGCTTTGGAGGATATTTCAGATTTTGCGGGTCACTGATATGCTGACTGAAGCCTGTCTTCTACTCATCGGTCTGCTTTATTATTCACACATTATTCACGCAGCTAGCTTTGACACTCGTTTTGTTATCAGGTATGTTTTTACTAACAGGAAGTATGAGCCGTTTCCCAGACGATTGTCAAATGGACACAACGTGACCTCACTAGTTTTAGCAGAAGACACAGACATTTTGAAATATAAAAGACATTTGTAAGACATCTTGTCCACTGGAGCGCTGTGGGATATTTAGAATTAGTTTTTTCCTCATTTAGCGTCAGTGCCTGGTAGCGCCGCCCCTCTTCTTCTGCATACGCAAAACAGCGAGTATTGAGTGCATGAAGAGTCCAATATTTCATTGCAGCATATCTCAGCTTTTTGCTTTTCTTCATCAATATTAAATAAGAATCTTAGCAGGAAGTCAGACAGGCATTCTAATATACTGCTGCATTAGAATGAGAAGAACCTCATTGTGTCTAACAGCAGCACTGCGTTACTGCAGCACTGCGTCCTGGCCCCGGGGTACAATCCGCTAAAGTGTCGACGAAGTCACAAACCCAAAAACCAACCGAGAGTCTGAAAACAGAAGCACTCTGATTGATTTGGTTTGGAAAGATGTTGCTTTAAATGAATAATGCCTTGTTTTTCAGCAGCCCTGTTGCAACAATTCCATCACATTTTCTTTATCTCCAATTTTTTATTTTATTTATTTATTTTTTGAAATCTTTTTTAAATCTTCTTAAATCAATGAAGTGTATTAGAAAGAGAAAGAGAGAGAGAGAGTGAGAGGAAAGAGAGCATTCGTGGGTTTATATGTGGGATCCTCTTGAGCCTCAAGGACAAGCTTCCAAGTCCTGCTTTGAATGTAATCAGAGCGTAGCACATTGGCGTCTACTGAGAGGTTGGATGGAGGTGGGGTGAAAGACACCCACTCACAGAGACGAACAGGACCAAACCCTGATGTTCAGTCTGCACCGGTGCAGGATTAATGATGTTTACAGAAGCACACCTTTTTAAAAAAAAAATAAATAAATAAATAAAATTTTTAAAAAAAGTAGTTATCTTAAAAGTGCAAAACATTTCCGGGTACACAGAATACATCTCTTAATGATTCCTGTACACCACAGACATTCTTTATTAATTACAAAAGGTTAATTACATGTCGTACCTTTCATTTGTTTAATGTTCCCCTAAGCACTTACACTTAGCATTACTACAGACATTGATATAAGCTGAGTCAGGACACTGTTGGCTTTCGATATCAGTTTCAGCTTTTTGTCTGTTTTTTGTTTTTTTTGGGGGGAATTTTTCTATGAATATATTACCCCTAGTAGACTAGGTAATAACAGAGTGGGGAAGTGGTGGCTCAAGCGAGGCTCTGGGCTGTTGATCAGAGGATCAGGGTTCAAGCCTCCTAAGCTGCAACTGTTGGGCCCTTGAGCAAGGCCCTTAACCCTCCCTGCTCCAGGCTGCGCTGTATCATTGCTGACACTGCGCTCTGACAAAACAACTTCCAAACTTGGGATATGTGCAGGAAGAATTTCACTGTGCTGTAGTGTATATGTGACAAAATAAAATCTTCTATAGAAATATTTATGGAAAAACTATGAAAACTGAACAAGCCTTTTGGCCTCTGGGGGAAAAGAGTCAAACCTGTTCATGTGGACTGTTGATCGTTAGCATGGTGTAATGCAGCCTGATGCGAGTTGCTGTTACCGTACAAGCCCTCGTGTAAGTCGTTGCTATAGAAACGACAATATATTCGAATACGAAGGCATTAATATAAAACTCTCATGTCTCATGCTGTTATTCATTTTGAGAATAAAACATGGCTGTATTAATTTGCCTGTTAAATAGCTTCTAATACTGACTACAATTTGTTTTTTTCTGACGGATCTGAGACTGATGTTGGAATGGTGTAAGGTTCGTATTTAAGGAAGACAACCTGCATTAAATGACGTGTTCCAGCCAGTGCTGCTGGACCTTATTGGAGCCATCATGCTGCCTGTCAGGCCCACGCTGCAATTACACTTACATAATGATCACTGCTGCTCTCCAGCTGTTGGATGTTTGACTCCGTCTATAGGTCCAATTTTTTCGAGGAAGCGGCGAAGAAAGGAAAAAGCCATTTTGCTTCGCAAGGGTAGTTCGGAGAATGAGATCTGAGAAAGAGGGGAGGAATGTTGGCAGCAAGAAATCTTTCAGCGAGAACTCTTCAATCCTCAGTGGAGAGCACTTGCTTGGAGAGGGTTTAAAACTCATCATTCCCACACATGCGCAGCAAAGGCTGAAGGCTGCACTACTCAGCAACGGACGTCCCATTAATCAAGGAGTTCTTTTCCGATTTCCCAGCAGTATTCTAGGGTTGGGTTTTAATGTACTACAAATGATCAGTTTTGATTCAGTTCACAAATTGTGTTTCAGAACGAAGAATCTTGCAATACGCCAAAGGTTCGGTTCACGTAATTATTAGTAATAAGGCAAAGAATGATTCTGCACTTATCTAAAATTTATTTATATGGCGACATACCAAAACATGAGTTGAAAGGGCTTAATATAAAAATAAATCTATTTTATAAAATTTGAAATTAATAAAAAAAAAACATTTCAGTTTAAAACCATCTCTATGGTTGGTCAAAAGCCAAAGAAAAGGGAAAAAATCCAGTCTTTGCAGTATCATGTATGTTGTTTGAACCAATCCCACACTACACAGGGAAGCTTCTTTTTTAACAATGTTTTATTCATGAATCGCACATTTTATTTTAGTATTTAAATTTTAGCCCGAGAGGAAATTCCAAACCTTGTATCAAGAAAATGAATAAATCTCCAAATCTACACGATTCAGATTTTAAGCATTAATAAGAAATGTTTTTTTTTTTTTGAGTTCAATTTGTAGTTGTACTTCAGCCTGTATCACAATGACCATTAAATACTTTTTTGATTTTTGACACACACACACACACACACACATATATGTTTTGGTCATTATAAAAAGGCGACCGTGTCGTCCACTTTGTAGCTACTCTGATTGTTCTTTTGTGCGCAACCTTCATCTCTATTCAGAAAATAAATGGCACTACAGTAGGAGTGGAGAAAAACAGCACCAAGAGCTCACATGACTCAGCTTTTTTTTTTTTTTTGAAGGTAATATCTCAATTATTATTGGGGCTTATTTTACTATTTTGTATAAGGATTTGAAAGAGAACGTCACCAGGTTTTATATTTGTGATGGCTGGTAATGGCAACCAGAGTGATGAAGAAAGCATAAAAAAAAAAAAACCTTATCGCTGTGGCATTGTTTTATTTTCTGTGTGTCTCATGATGCTTTACATGCTTCCTTGGTGATTAAAAAGACAACAGGGTGCTGTTTCTCCTACACGCCCTTTCTATATTCAGCCACGTTGACTACGCAAGCGCACATGTACAACCAGAAAGGACGAACGGGTGGAAAAAGTTTCACTACTTTGCTGCAATCGGGGAAGATTGCCACTGTTATGTAGCATGTTTTGGGGGAAAATACAAACTTAAAATATGAGCAGATGAGTGAAAATTTGGAAAGAAAGCTTGTCCTCTAACCGAGAGAGAGAAAAGATGGGAGTCTGGTCAGAATCAAACAGGATGATGGAAAGGCATCTCAGAACTAAATGAGAGAGGATAAACCCAAAATATGTCAGAGCTCAGATACATCTTATCCCTTTTGTTTTTGGCTGAATAATAATGTTAACATTTTATTAAAATTTTGAAAATATTGTTATTAGTATGTACAGAGAAGGAGATGAGCAAAAGTCTCGACAAGCTTAATTTTTGGTTGCATGTGCCTTGCTTGCTCAAGCCACTGACATCACCAAACCGATATGTTCTTCTTTTGTGATGATTTTCTAAGTTTTTCAGTTGTTGTTGTTGTTGTTTATTCCTTCAGGAGGTGAAATGTCTGCAGTTATGTTAAGGTCTGGTGATTGACTTGGTCAGTCTAAATCCTTTCACTTTTTTCCCTGATGAAGTCGATTTTTATATTGGAAGTGTGTTTTGTGTCATTGTCATGCTGCATGATGAATTTCCTCCCAATAAGATCAGATACATTTCTCTGTAAATTGGCAGACCCAGTGTTTCTGACTTCGGGAAGTCATTCTGCTGCTATCATGAGTTACATCATTAATAAAGATCAGTGATCAGTCTGTTCCAGAAGTGACCATGCAAGCCCAAGCCATGATACTTCCTCCACCATGATTGACCGGTGAGCTCTTATGTCTTTTATCATGATCATCTTTATATTTCTTTGGGGATTCCAATCTGGCCTTCTGAATCTTACTACTGATGAGTCATTTCCGTCTTGGTGGTATGAAGTATTCTTCAAGTGGTGAATTGTGATACCTTCACCCCTGACCTGTGAAGGTTGTTGCTGATGTCACAGATTGTTGCTTCATTTTTTTTTCTTCTTAAAAATTGCTTGCTTTTTGCTTTTCTCTTATAGTCAGCTTTCTTGTTGTTGAAAAGCACAAACCCGCACAAAGATCAGTCTTCATAGGTGAATAAATGTCAGGAAAAAAGATGAAGTTCAGATCGTCTGATCTCAAGCCCAAACGTCTTCAGAGACATTACGCTATACACAAATGATTTGCGAAATATTATCAGTATGTTCAGGTACGTGCTCGAAAAACAGACATTTATTAAAACCAAACAATTATCGTTGTCGTACAAAGTAGACATGAAAGGAAACGTTAACCTAGCATATAAAGCATGAAGGATTAAGATGAAAGAACAGATTAAGTTTAACGTGCCACGGTTCAGCTGCCGATCAATTGTTATAGTTTGAAGTCTTAATCGATAGATATCCACTTAGAGTTTAACTATGAAAGGCCCCAGAGAGTCACGGGGAGACGTGCACGTATCGATCACGCGAGCTGAAGTGATTTCCCTGCTGAGGTTTCCTAGCCCCTGTCTTCTGATGAACAACATGCTGCATATTCATCTCTCATGAGAGGCTTAGGATAGCACGCACTTATACAGAGGACCTCAACCAAGATTAATAAGGAATAAAAGAGTTTACAGGAAAAGTCAGCGATGGGGTGAAGCTATGTGGCCCAACACCAAGCACAGTTAAGGTCCTCATCACTGGCTGTAAACCTTAAGGGATATGTGATGAATTATTTTTATTTAATTTTCTGTCTTTAAGGTATTAAAAAATAAATAAATAAAATAAATGCGGGTCATCATGCAAACTAGAATGGTACATATGAAGACTTTGGAGATCTGATAAAGGATACTTCTAAAGACTTCTTCCAGAAATGCACACAAAAACGAAATCTTCGCACAAAATTTCACATTATTAAGAAGTTTTTTTATTAAATGTTTTGTGGGTCATCCACCTTCCAATTTCCTTTGCAAGTTGTTCTTAATAATCCACATTTCTGACCAATCAGAATTGAGATTTCTGTGGTTTAAGACACTAGCAAAAGACCCAAGTGGCTCCCTGCTGCCAAGAAAGCTAGGTCATTTACAGAGGGAATACAATGGTCACTGACAGCCACAAGGTGAACAAAGCGACCCGAAAACAGTTGAGTAACTGATCCTTGTGCTTTTGGGAAGAATCCGCCTTAGTCCTGTGCCACTGCAGTTCGATGAGGTAGTGCCAAGCCCCAACGTGTTGAGCAATGCCTTGAATTAGCTCAACTTAATCAGTCTCTTGCAGCGAGCGGAGATGCAATCTGTTCCCTCGATCCGAGGGATGAAAGCCAGGAGGTGCCTTTGTGCCGAGCTGATAAAGAGATGGGATTGATGAGATGGAGAAGGTGGAGTTTAAAGGATTAGCCTTCTTGTCTGATGTAGCAATGTTGCTATATAAAAATCATACAAAATAGATTTTGCTTTGAATTAAGCTTTGCTTGCCGATGTGTAAAGAAAACATTTTTGTTATGGACTTAACAGAAGCCATGGAATTTTTTGGTGGCTTCCCTGTAGTGAATGCATGAAGTGCAATAAAGGAAAAAAAAGCTTTCTAACTTTGTTCCTCAAATCGTCAGCCAAATGTGACTTTTTTCTTTTACATTTATTTCTCCTGTCCTCTACCCACCAATGGCCACTCATCATCTGTACCTTGAATGTGCCAAGCAGAAGCACCATAGTAATTTTGCTGTGGAGAAAATGCCAACTGGGAAACTCTTAGGTGTGATGATACGTACTCATCCACTCACTCCTCTCTTCCCTTCATGCCCTCGGTTTCTTTGTCTGAAAGGGTTACGCAACACTCATCTGCTATCTTCAGCCTCAGTGGGCCGAGGCATCTGTCTGCATTCCGATCACCTCTCTGTGGATCGATGGCTAGTTTGAATCAGGCTTCTGTGCGGATCCTATAAACCCTCAATCTAATGCTTCTAATATTAAACTTTGCACTTACACATCTGTTAGATGGCTGAGCGAAAACCCACTTTTAAAAGGCATTCCTCACGAGCAGCATGGCAGACATCATACCCCGTCTGCTAGCTGATGCATTTTCCCTTGGGCAGGGTGTGGCGCTTACACATTGTTTGAGTGGGTCGTGCTCATGGAAGACATTTTCACCACAGGCCTCAGCCTTAGATACACTTCGGATGTTATTTTTCCGCCTTCCCAACAGCGCTATTTGATTCAGCCGGCTCCATATTATTGATGTTTGTTTCGACAAGGCCAATAAGGTACCAATGTTGCACTTATCAGACAACACACAATTCTGAGTTACAGTGCAGCCTATCTAAAAGTTAGTAAACTGTCCTCACACTGTTTTCAGGAAGTTACACCCAGATTGTTTCACATGTGGAAATTACCGTCTACCCCTTCTTTTTTTTTTTTTTCCCCTTCCTGTCTCACACGCCTTTTACATTCTCCATTCAAGTCCAGTAGGTTGAGAATGTATACAACACCCAAACTAAATTCAGAAGTCTGCACTTTCCCCACAAGCTCCTCCAGACAAGAGCGCCTAGTCAGGGAGAGAGGCCATAAGCAAGACAACAACATGTGACTGCGGCTCGGTGCCAGAACCCAGTGCAAGAAGGGCTCTTTGTTGGAGACTCCCTCTCGCTGCTTTTTCCACTGCTGAATTAAGGCCAGCTGCTAATGTGGTGCTGCATGTGACATAACCACTGAGGGTAAATTGAGCCACGATATGCACAACACCCGAGAAGAATCGCTGCATTGAATACCACAAGTTAAACCGAGGGCCTTTTTTTTTTTTTTTTTAATAAAAAGAGAAATTCTGTTCTATAGGTTATAAGAGAACCATTCTGATTCACAAATGCTTTACGTTCCACAAGCTAAAGTGGTTAAGTTTGTTCTCGCCACAGTCTTGTGACACTTGTGGAAAGAAGAAAAAATTCAGCAACAGTCACTTGAATATTAGTCAGGCACTTCCCTTTAGGAACTGCCGCGCCTCAAAGTTTCCACCGAGCTCGTGGAATCGTATGGTACCGCAGTTCCGCTACATACGGACATTTTTCTGTTCCTTACCCTACATTTATTTACCGTGCAATAAAACACCTCAACCTCTAAGCTGGATTTGTAGTCGAGAGGACGGGTGGAACGGGGACGAAGAGCACTTCACATTCCCTGCTAGGATCCCTTGTGTGACTGAAGAAACAGCTGCTTGTCCACTCGACAGCTTTCTGTGAATTACCTAAAGTATTACTGACCCCAGAGAGGCCTGGTCGAGATGGGAAGAGGTTTGATGTTGTCACACATGCCACAGACCTGTTTCCAGTTGTTCAGACGGCAGTCCCTGTCAATCACAGCCACAAACAGTTTTTTTTTTTTTGTTTTAATTCGCGATTTTCTTAGAAGACAGCTTTTTAATATATCGTTTGCAGAAGCATTTTAATGCTCGGCACCAAATCTGTCCTCATTTGATTTACAGCAGTAGCTGATGATGGCCCAGCCGTGATATTTATTTATTTATTTATTTATTTATTTATTTATTTATTTATTTATTTATTTATTTATTTATATATTTATTGCTTTTGCATTTTCAAAGCTTCTTGCTTCTTAACATCCATGCATCCAGTAACACTGTTTTGCTCTGTTTGTTGGGTTGTGGTAGGAAATGGAGCATTTTTGCTACCATTAGGGTTAGGAGGTATAGTTCACCATCTCCCTCGCTGTCTCTCTCTCGGTCACTCTGGGTGTGTGTCTGTCCATCTGTATCTCTCCCCTTGCTCTCTTTCTGTTTGTCTGTCTTTCTGCTTCTCCCCCTACCCTCACTGTCTGTCTTTTGTTTCTGTCCAACTCTCACACTGTCTGTCTTTCTGACCCCCCTGTCTGTCTGTGTATCTGCCCCCCTCCGGCCTGTCTAGTTCACTGTCTCACTGTGTCTACCTCTTTTTCTGCCCCTTCCCCCACTGTCTGTCTGTTTCTTTAACTCTTTATTGCTCGAAAAGCTACAGTTGTCGTCTAATATGCCTTTGTCGGTGCTCCATCTGCCCTTTAGCTAAGGGCATTAACTCACAGATCCCTGTATGTTTGAACTGTCTGTTTTCCCCAAAATACCCTGAAGGAAACCAAAGATAACCAAGCATGATATTTGTGAAACTTAGCATTGCAATATCCATTGTTTCTCTGGGTGATGGTAGTTCAGATAAAGCAGCCAAAGCAAGACTTTAGGACAAAGTGACGGAGAATACGTGAGATAAGCAGTGCGAATCTGGCTGACGACGTGAATTTGCATGGGCTTGTCTGACTGTTGGTAGAAACTAAGGTCCCTGAGTGAATGAGCTAGACTATGTGTGAGGACCAGACTTCGAGTGTTAATAGCTTGTAGCTTAGCAGTAATTAGTAATCAGTTAGCAAATAATTAAACGATACAGTGCAATATGTATGCAAAATATGTAGTATTGTACACTAGTGTATTTGTAGTATTATATACACATTGTCTGACATATTGGTACATTGTGTGTGTGAAGTATTATTTGGTACACATTGTATAAGGACACCGCAGAACATTCTCGCAGAACGTTATTTTCTTTATTCATTGAGAAATTTAACTGAAGTAGGATTTGACTGTATGGTGTTTGAGATCAAGTGCTTTGTCATTTGTATGTGGGACATTCTGCTGGATTGTGTCTTCTTGTTGTATTATTGTGTATTGAAACTGACTTGCCTCGTCTCTCCACAACCATTTAAACAAACAGGTTTGTCCTCTTTCTCTCATTACCCATCTCATCTTTTACAAGCACTTCTATATTCCTTTCTATATCCGTTGCCTCTTACTGCCTCTTTTTAGATCACACTGTCACATTTAGCAGCCTACGACACAGAGTGACGGCCCACACTGGCTTTTTGGGTGTGTCTGTGCACAAGGAAGGAGGGACAGAGCCAGAGGGAAAAAGGGGAATGAAAGGGCTAACTGGAGAGCGGAAAGTTTTCGTGGGTTTTTTTTTTCCCCCTCGACATGTTTCCTTCGTTCAGCCAGTCAGAGCCAGTTGTGTTAGAGCAGTGTATGGGACTAGAGAAAAATACAAATAAGCCTGTATGTTAAAAATCAATGGTTTGGAATGGTATTCTTCCCTGCGCTTTGCTTCGGCTAGGTCGGAATGCAACTTGGCACAAAAAAAAAAACAGTGGAATGCTTGGAATTGGGCTCTTACATGTCTATTAGGTGAGGCTGCACTGGGTGAGACAACACACACACGCGCACACACAATCTTGCAGAAAAGTATATGCTAAAACAATCCTGTCACCCTGGAAAACCTTGACCAGCTCAAAAATATTAGCTTGCAGACTGAACATTCCTGTTTTCCTCTGACTGAAACCAGGAAGCATTCCAGACCTGTCTGGTTTTTGCCAGAAAAAAAATATGTTTTTGCCCCAAAACGTGGCTGCTTTTACAACTGACTGTCAGGGTGGAAAGAACTAATGGTCTGTGAAAATGATGATTAAAAGACGTGCTGTGCCGAAGGAGCCAAAAACTTTTCGTTCTTCTTTACGCAGCACTAAACTTAGCAAACGACGCCATTAGAGCCCGAGAGAAGTGAGCATTAATGCAGGGATTCCCCCTTAATACAACCACCAATGCTTTATTAATAGCCCATGGCTTGCCTCAGGACATCCCCCACTTCCCTCTGCAGAAGAGCTCGGCTTCCCCATCTCGCCTCTCAGACAAGGTCACGGTTGCTTTTTAAAACTTTTCAGCTGTGTGAGAATGAATCTATACTGACTACATCGATTATGTAGCAGATTTCTACCTCCAGGTCTTTTTTTAAATGAAAAAAAATTGTTATAATAGGATTCATAGCATTATATGCACTGAGGGTAAATTGAATAAACTAGGTGCTGCTGTGAAAGCTGAAATTGTGTAGCATTGTTCTTTTTTTTATTGCCACAACTTGGGTTATAAAAGTATTTGCCATCCTTCATTTTATAATCTGATAAGTTTACACAGCCGTTCTGTCTGGACTATATAGTTAAAGAAAAGAAATGATTTAATAATCACCCAATGCACTATCCACATAAAAATCAAATTGAGTTTTTATTTTTTTATTTTTTTATTTTGACAGATTTTCTGTATTTTGTCTTATGTTTTATCCAGCTTATGCCTAGCGATGTTTCATATTGGTAGTGAATTTAATTTCTATTCCTCCTGACGTGTGTATGAAATACTTTTAGAAACATGCATGTGCTCGAAAGGAGAACCTTGCTCTTCCTCTGTGACTGGTGAAAGAAGCCAAGCATGAACTGTTGCTGTGGTTTTCTGCATGCAAAATCATAGACTCATACATGGTTGTCTAGTCTCGAAGAGATTGACATAGGTGAGTGAGTGAGTGATTGATTTTCCAGTCTTGAAGAAATTCCACCCTCCTGCAGTTATTCTTTTTCTCCCAAAATAAAAACAAATTAGTAACCATGCTCCTGCTGAAGACGAATGACTGAACACTAAACACCAAATAAGCAATCCTGTGCCTCCCAGAACACAACCATGTTAATGAACGTGGCTTTTGTTTTTCCCACAGTCTCCCTATCTGACTGACCCTCTTGTACCCATGGATATTTGGATTTTGATGATGAATGCAATGAATGTACATTCAGACTGAAAATGGAAACAAGATGTGTTGGAGGTTGCACACCAGCCATGTCGATTGGAAGCTTGAGATAAAAATAAGATGCTTCAATCACTATAGCAGTTATTGGAAACCTCAGACCTGTGCAATTGAGCCTGTTATTGCAGCAGAAAGGCAAGTGAAAATGTCTCAGTGATGAATAATCAGAACCACATCTGGATCACGCGGGGTGTCCTTGCATTTGGGTTTGAGAATTACAGAAACCATGGCAGGAGACGAGAGTCTTGATGTTTCAGTGAAATGGTTTCAGGCAGCAGGAGCTCACGTACGATTGTTTTTTATAGTATTCCTGCAGGAGCTTTGTAGCGTTGGTGAATAGATTGCACTGTGTTTTGTGCAGTAATGTTTTAAGATGCGTGTTTGCATCATTGGTTTCATGTATGTTCTTGGACCATTATTTTTCCCCATTGCAATCCTCTTTCCTGTACCACCCGAGTCTAAAATAGACATCGGATGAGCTCGAGATGGCTCTTTTCAACTGTGGTTGAAATCTAAACCAACCGTGTGATGGTGTGGGGGGGAAAAAGAGCTCGATTTGCTATTGACTAGGTGCCTGATAGCCTACAGTAAGGCAGGAGGTGAGATTTTTCTGGCTTGCCTGATCCTGTATTCCGAGAGTGATCTGTAAACATGCATTTAGCTATAAACAGTGCTCTCAGAAAGATGATTGGGAAATTATAATCATGTTTTTAGGCTCACAATGCATCACTAATTTACTGTAGACTCAAACCCAAACCTTACTGTGACATTCTTGCAGCAGAAACTATTCCATTACTGAGTGATCGAAAATGGCAGAGTGCAGACGCTCTTAGACAGGATTCACAAAAAAGCTGAGAAATGGCTGTCTCCTTTTTCTGCCTTTCAGAGATTAGTCTGCCTTCACATCCACTTTGCTTGTCACTACACGTCAAGGCAACAAATTGAACCAGTGGTGCGTTGTGCTGAGATTCTCTCATTTTTGTTGACTGAAATATTTATCACCGTGCCCTAAGCATTGTAACAAATAATTGCTGACCTCCAGAACATTGATAAGAACTGCGACAGAAAGAAAACATTCATACTATAAGGAGATTACTATAGTTACTTTACAATAAGATCACTATACTTGCTATACTATAAGGAGATCACTATGGTTACTGTACTATATAATCACTGTAGCTGCTGTACTACAAGATCATGATAGTTACTGTACTATAAGGAGATCACTATAGCTACTGTTCTATGAGGAGGCCACTATAGCTTCTGTACTATAGATCACAATAGCTACCGTACTACAAGATCACTATAGCTACTCTACTATAAGATCACTAGCTACTGTACTATAAGATCAGATTATCTACTATAAGATCACTATAGTTACTGTACTATAGATCACTATAGCTACTCTACTATAAGATCACTAGCTACTGTAGTATAAGATCAGATTAGCTACTATAAGATCACTATATTTACTGTACTATAAGATCACTATAGCTACTGTTCTGTGTGGAGAACTCTATAGCTACTGTTCTGTGTGGAGAACTCTATAGCTACTGTTCTGTGTGGAGAACTCTATAGCTACTGTTCTGTGTGGAGAACACTATAGCTACTGTTCTGTGTGGAGATCACTAGCTACTGTTCTGTGTGGAAAACACTATAGCTACTGTTCTGTGTGGAGATCACTATAGCTACTGTAGCTACTGTACTGTGAGGAGATCACTATAGCTACTGTTCTGTGAGGAGAACACTATAGCTACTGTTCTGTGTGGAGAACACTATAGCTACTGTAGCTACTGTACTGTGAGGAGATCACTATAGCTACTGTTCTGTGAGGAGATCACTATAGCTACTGTTCTGTGTGGAGAACACTATAGCTACTGTAGCTACTGTACTGTGAGGAGAACACTATAGCTACTGTTCTGTGTGGAGATCACTATAGCTACTGTTCTGTGTGGAGAACACTATAGCTACTGTTCTGTGTGGAGAACACTATAGCTACTGTAGCTACTGTACTGTGAGGAGATCACTATAGCTACTGTTCTGTGTGGAGAACACTATAGCTACTGTAGCTACTGTACTGTGAGGAGAACTCTATAGCTACTGTTCTGTGTGGAGATCACTAGCTACTGTTCTGTGTGGAGAACACTATAGCTACTGTTCTGTGTGGAGAACACTATAGCTACTGTACTGTGTGGAGAACACTAGCTACTGTAGCAACTGTACTGTGAGGAGAACTCTATAGCTACTGTTCTGTGTGGAGATCACTAGCTACTGTTCTGTGTGGAGAACTCTATAGCTACTGTTCTGTGTGATCACTACTGTAGTTACTGTACTGTGAGGAGATCACTATAGCTACTGTTCTGTGTGATCACTACGGTAGTTACTGTACTGTGAGGAGATCACTATAGCTACTGTTCTGTGTGATCACTACTGTAGTTACTGTACTGTGAGGAGAACACTATAGTTACTGTTTTGTGTGATCACTACTGTAGTTACTGTACTGTGAGGAGAACACTATAGTTACTGTTCTGTGTGATCACTACTGTAGTTACTGTACTGTGAGGAGAACACTATAGCTACTGTTCTGTGTGATCACTACTGTAGTTACTGTACTGTGAGGAGAACACTATAGTTACTGTTCTGTGTGATCACTACTGTAGTTACTGTACTGTGAGGAGAACACTATAGTTACTGTTCTGTGTGATCACTACTGTAGTTACTGTACTGTGAGGAGAACACTATAGCTACTGTTCTGTGTGATCACTACTGTAGTTACTGTACTGTGAGGAGAACACTATACAGTAGCTACTGTTCTGTGAGGAGATCACTATAGTTACTGTATTATAAGAAGATGGTCACTGTATAAAAGATCATTTATTTCTCTAGTAAATATACAAATGTATTAGAATGAAGGCTTTACAGCTAATTTACTTTACAGCTGAACACCTTCAGTTTTGAGAATGAAGGATTTGGTGACAGTACACAGATACTTCCTACTTTTGCAGAGCCCTGTGCTGTAATTTTACCTTGACTGATCCATGGCAGCCAGAATAATGACACACCTTTTAATTCGATCAACTGCTAGTTCCTTGATGCTCCATCTAAGAGTTCTATCTTGTTCCCATGATCAAACCTCGATTTGACTATCATTATCATCTTCCCCACGGGCCGCTGCATTGATTAATTAGCAGGGTGATAAAAATAATTCAAGGAGATTTAAGTTGCTGGTTGATGAGCCGAACTCGGCTCGAGAGCAAGTGCGAAATGATTTCATGTAGCCTTGTCCAACAAAGAGCCTGATGTATACGTTTATTACAGCCTTTTTTAATTGAGTCTGCCTGAAGGAACAGTTGATGGAGCTGTGGAAATAGGGGATAAGGATGATGTATTCTTGAAGTGACTCGGGAGTCGAGTGGACTGGAGAGAGGGATGTGGAATAGATTAATTTTCTTTTATTAATTGATAAGATCTGAAGCTTGGAGAATGGTCCTCATCATGATAATGGTCAGCCCTTGCAATTCACAGCTAATTCATCGTGTCCCTCAGTGCTTGATTTTTAACCCTTCGGTCTTGTTTTATCTTCTTGTTTCTTTGTAATACTGTATATGTTATCCCTTGGAGACGGCAACTATACTTTACATCACTTGGAGAATGACTTGAGCGCTTGCACAGCTGCAATGTTTATAGCAGCGAGATGCATCTCTCGTGTAGGGATTAAAGTTTTTGTAGTAGCAATGCTTGATTGCATAATTTTAGCTTGAAGGGCAAACACTAAATAAAATTTGTACTTGTCTAGAGTTGGCCAGAGTTGAATCACTAGTTAACATGTACAATGGGAGAAAGGTTCATACAACACCACGCTGTAATCATGAAAACACTCTTACCTCTCCTAGCTAGTATCAGATAACTAACTAGCCTGACGCACTAGCTAGAACATTAGAATATTGGCAGTGAAATATGTCTGTCTGTCTATTATCATTTTTTTTTGCTTCTGTTCATTCCACATGGCCACAATTTATTAAAGGAAAAAACAAATGTGTGTCCTCAGCATGTGTACTTTTTATATATATTTTTTAATATAATTTCTGGAACTGCATTCGGTCTGCATGTTAACAAAGAGAAATGTATTTAGAATGACTGCTTTATATGTATTAGTTTTAGTTCAGATTTACATGTGTGGAGATTAGAAACAGGACAATAGATGTGCAAAGTAGACTATGAAGTAGCCTAGTTCAGTGTTTTATACAGTAGCACTTTATTAAAAAAAACAGTGAAACAGTTTGAAACTCGAGTTGACCATCACTAAGGTCTGACCTTGGTGTGCCTTCTGTAGAGTGCACAAATATTTGCCATTTGTCGTGCTTCTTCCCCAGTGGTCCTTTCCTGTCACATAGCTCAACCTTTGTCCCATCTTCAACCTGGGACTCCTGAGGGAGCTTTCTGTTCAGATTCTATTAGAACAAAGGCAGTGGAGGAAAAATCCATGCCGCAGCACTTTGTATACGGTTGTCTCAGAGTGTATATATCCCAAGCCCTAATGCCCTCCTGTCATAGTCAAGAGTAACGCATCACCTCTGAAGAGGCTCTTCTCAACCGCGTTGTTTTCTCCTAATGATTGCTCGTTCCTCTGGCTATACAGGAGCACAATCATTTAAAACCTTATTTCAGTTTGACATACACCCATGTTATGGTGCGTCTTACCGCCACACTGTTGTGACTAATCCCAGGCGGAGGAGTGGAGCAATAGCACAGAGAACACCATGGTGCATGTTAAGTAATGTCAGCTGTCTGTAATTATTCCCTCTCGAATACTCTTTCACCAGCTGGACTCCCTGCACTGAAGAATGCATCAGCTTGGAGAATGCTAGCTTTGGAGATCTGCAGCTGCTGCTCGGTTGCTCAGGCAGTATGGGTTAAGCATTTCCTCCAAACCCTGCACCGATACGGGCAATGTTTGTATGAAATTCCAGCCAAACATTTTAAAGCAGATTTTCTTTGTATTCACATGCATAGGTTGAGAAATGCTAATTATCAAATGTGTTCATGGCACAGCTGAGTTCTATATTTTAATGCCCACAAAGTCTGCAAAATGGTGACTAAACCATGAAAGAGTTGCACATGTTTAAACCTGACACTGAACTTGTGTTTAATCTCCTGCTACTCAACGTTCAGACTAGTAAGTATTCAAAATAAAATGTGCCTAAGCTGACTGATTTAATTTGAGAGCTTTCATAAGATCCAACCAGTTTTTTTTTTTAACTGGATTTCCAATTGAAGCTCAATAAGCTCCATCTACAAATACAGTTAGCTCATATTCAACTTGTTAAATGAGGCGTATTGTGAAATTGTGCTCACTATAGCACTGCAGGTCTCAACAGGACACATGACTTTAAGCCTCTTTTGGTACTTTTGGTTGATTTTGAAAATCAAGTGTGTCTCATGGCTTCTGGGACCAGTGCCTTGGGATCTGTCTTCATCATCGTGATTGTTTACTCTGTAGCTGTAGCCGTAATTGCATTCTGCTCCGTTTCTGTTGCTTATTTTTCTCGTTCGAAACCCTCATGTTGTACTTTCTGAGGTTCAGGTGCCTATTGAGCTCAACATGTTATTTATAGGGAGGAATATAAAATGGAAACCAAGGTCAGCTTTAATGCTGCTGCTCTTTTTTCTTCTCAGCATTGCTTCATACTCACACCTTTGTGTTTCTCATTGTGTTTCTCAGTCTTTTTTTGTTCTTTCGTCCTTTTAACGCTACACTTCCTTTCCACACTATGCCAAGGCCATAAAACTTATGCTGTCTTTTTTTCTCATCCCCCCTCCCTTCCTTTTTCCTTTCTTTTTAACCTCCCCATTCAATTTTTTTTCTCTTTTCTTTTTCACCGTTCACGTGACTGGAGGGTGTGGGCTTTGTATTCTAGGCCACTGTGAATGATTCAGTAATCCAGCATGAGCCAGGGATTGCACACACACATCAACTGTAAATAATTACAGGGAAGCAGACCTGCTATCTTTCACTCAATTTATGTGGAAGCTTCACATTTTAACAATTTCCCACTTAAAAATGTGCCAAATATCGAGTAGTTTTAAAGTTTTTTTTTTTTTTTTTGTCCACTTCAGATGTCAGAGATCCCGTCTCACTTTACTGACGGTTCCAGCGATGTTCCTCAACACAACTTGATTTTCCTGTTTGAAAGCTGCACTGTCACGCCTTCCTCTTTATTTATATGTGAGAGCAATCCAATTCTCGTCCAGCAGTTAACACAATTTTATATATATACTTTTATTTTTTAAATTTTTAATTTTATTTATTTATTTTGACAGATTATAGAATAGACTAGATTGTTAATGGTGAACATAAAATGGTGAGCTTGAGTTTTTCCACAGGGACATTACATAAGAGCTTTGTATTGAAAATCACTTTGGTGCGATATTTTGATCTGAATTATCCATTTTCAGACTTCAGGTGGATCTGGTATTATTTTTAAAGTTTAGCTTTACAGCGGTAGGAGGACGGAGAATTCTGGGGGGGAAAAAAAAAATCAGGATCAAAATCCTATTTGTTTTGCCTCGCCCTCTGTGTAACCAACAGTCCTGTCTGCCGAGGGTGCAGCTGTTTTTCACAATCAGATTTAGCAGGAGTTGTGCTGTGGTCTGGACATGCATTGTGAGGTTAAACGAACGGCTACTGCTCAGTAAATTTTTTTTGTAGACTAGGGCAAATGAAAAGAGAAGTGAGCCCTGTGTACAAACACCTGGCTGAGTGTGCTTTGACTCATTATGGAGGAATTACACAATCGTTTGATATGTCGGGGAGTTCCTCCTTCCGACGGTGAGTGTGTGTGTGTGTGCGTGGTGTGTGTGTGTGTGTGTGTGTGTGTGGGGTTGGTGCAGGGAGAACAGCCGAGATGCGGGCTCTGCATTCTGCCGCTTTAGTATGCAAGGCAGGTGTGGCTGCAGTCAGAGAAAGGCAGGGCGCAGGCCGCCGCCCACACACACACACACACACACACACACACACACACACAAACACACATGCGGTCACACACAACACACACACTGCGTATTCCAGTATTCCAGTACAAGTTATATGACTCTTGTTATACATATCTGCCTGTTTCCAGTCTTTCTTCACTTCCCTCATTCACTCCATTTATCCCCCTACAGTATGTCTTCTCATCACGGCTGCCACCCTGCAGCAAAACCATCAAGCATCCGGTCCTCTGCTTTGATCCAAACCCTCTTTTCTCTCCATCTCTCCTCTCGCCTTTGTTTTGCGCATGTTTGCCGTCTGATTTGCTCGCCCTCTCCTTTTCCGGTTTCCGTGTCCGACGACCATTCAATGCTAGACAACAGGGATGGGCAAAAAAATCAACAGCTGGAGATACGTATATGTGTGTCTCTAACACATTATCAAAAAAAGGAGATACTAATCACAAGTTGTTAGCAAGATGACGGTTTGTTTTTCTTCTGTTTGCTACAGGGAATTCCTGATGGTCTGTTGCGCATCTGTGTTGCCTGAGCACTAAGCACTGGGATGATACCCGAGCTCTATCTCTGTGGATTATCACCACACACACACACACACACACACACACACACACACACACACACACACACACACCTGGCCCGAGACGCGTTTGATAGAGGCCTTTCAGGGTGAATTCAATACATGTTGTGTGCCAACATCAATTATCGCAAGTGCGCCAGACCATTTGATCCTCCTCTGATGACCTGGTGCACTTTGTGTGTTTATTTGTGTGTGTATGTATATGTTTATGTATGTGAATGTATAATATTTTTTTTTTTACTGGTTCCTTGTGAAAACAAAACCCAAAACACATCAGGGATTGTCTTGAGACATGAAAAATCACGCTTGATTTCAGACATTTAAACAATCTGGACGTTTATTTATTTGTTGTTTTGCACCACCTGCACAGCATTTCGACACTTTTCTCTTTTCCGCCGTGCCGTTTTAGCCTGCAACATTTAAAGTCGCAGATGTAGACGGGTGAGTCATCTCGTAAAAGGAGCGAGAGAAAGCCGAGAGTAAATAAGGAAGGGGAGGGAGGGAGGGAGGCAGGGGGAGAGAGAAAGAGAAGGAGCAGAAAGGCCTTTCTTTTGTGCAGCCCCAGCGATGTGGAGGTGGATCCAGAGCCTTAAGACCCACCTTGGCATCGGCAGTGCAGGACTGCAGAGGAAACGCATGGGCCGATGATTTACATCTACTGCCTACGAGCTCCAGCTCATGCTCTTTAATCTGAGAGCAGCGCCTTCCTCTCACTCATTCTCTTCTTTTCACTCCCCCGTCTCTCATTCTGCCCCCACACTTCATTCTGTCTCGTTCAGTTCACGTTGCATTGCTGCGATGACTGTTTGCTGTACAGTATTACATACTCCTTCTATTCCAATTAAGTTTGACTTTACAAAAATGGAAGCAACAGAACGCTTGTATTTTAATGCCTGGAGCTAAGGATAAGATAATATCGAACAGATCGCCATCATTTATATCCGTCCATCCGTCTGACCATCCATTTTTTTTTTCCGAACTCAAATACAGTATGAATCAAGTCGTAACTAGATAGAAAAAATATCTATTTGGCCATCAGAAGAGCTTGGAGCTCCAGACTAAAAGTGACTTTGGGAATTTTGCAGCTTTCATGATTTAGAAGGCCAAAAAAAAAAGAACTGGTGCAAGTGTGCAAGCGGTCACATACAGCGAAGTCTAGTTTATATCCAGCTTGCAAAATATCAGGAAAATATTAATAATAATAAAAAAAATTTAATAAATAAGAGGAATCAAAATAATTGCATTGTGTTATGTAGCACTGCCCTGAATACTGCCCTGAATATGCTATTTCACATTACCTGTAAATGTATACAGAATACAGTAAGACAATATCTCAGTTTAAACAAATGGAAGGCAACACAGTGCGTTAGCGCCAGAGGTGCTTAAACTTTTGGTGTATATGATTGGTGCAAACTATTTTGTTTAATTAAAGATCTTATTTCTTTCATTCAGTTTCCTTTCAAAAGTTTCATAACATTTCATAACAAGTTTCATAAAGTGTCATAATATAGCTGTGCCCCCCCCCCCCCCCCCCCCCCCCCCCCCGACAGCTCTTAATGTATCGTGTTGCCTTCGTGAGCATCACTGAATGTAAACTTGTATAAAGCTTCACAGCAAGCGTGTGAATTCGGGTATTATTGTGTCTTGTGGACTAGATATAAACACTTATGTGAAATAACATCTTCAGGGCAGAGCTAAATAAGGCAATTTTTATGATTACTCTTTAAAAAAAAAAAGAAAAAAAAAGAGCATTTTGCTTATTCTTTAAGACGTATCTTAAGACCTCAACTGTAGCTAGATCAATTTTTTTCAGGCAAACGATGCACATCTGTAATCACAACACGTCTTTCCAGCAGGAAATGGAAGCCACACAGTCTACTGCTGTTCCTGCACCACAGAGAACCCTCGAGCCAAGTGGCAAAACATCCTCCTAATTCAGCAAGAGCAAAAGAAAGTAATTGCGAGCGAGTTGGGCAATCTTGTAAGATTACTTGTACAAAAGTGTGTATCGAACGTTTCATAACAGGCTGCGAAATAAACCTGTGAATAAAGAACGCAAAATAAAAGCAGACCACAGGGTGACATAAACAAGTCGCAGCTACTGTATGTCTGTGCAGTTATCAGGTCCAGTCATCCAATTGGTGGCTTTTAGACAAGTACAGAGATTTAAAACGGCTCCAAATCAAAAGCCATCAAATCAAGAATGTCAATTATGTCAAGCCATGTCTTTAACTCGCGGCCACAGAGTTCTTTTGTCCCTGAATCTTTTTCTAATCTCATCATGACACACACAATCGAAATCCCATTGAAACATGTAGAGGTGTCTCTGTCTGTCTCTCTCTCTCTCTCTCTCCCTCGCTCTCACTTTCTCTCTCTCTCTCTCTCTCTCCCTCGCTCTCACTTTCTCTCTCTCTCTCTCGCTTTCTCTTTAAATTATTTTATCTTATGAAATTATTTTCTTGTATTTGAAGTCAAGACTAAAATGGCAGTTACCTAGATGTGGGCGGAGTCATGATCTTTCTGGTATTGGTGATCGATATAATGACGTTATTTAAAACACTCAATAGAAAATAGGTGGTCATTTTCATCCTGAAACACTGACAATATTATTTATATATTGATATTTTAATCGTTTATTACTGATTGCCAGCAAACAAAAAAACAAGAGATTCTTTACTTCCTTATAACTTTACCGAAGATAGAAACATCACCGTTATCTGACCCAGAACGTAGTGGAGGTGATAAACGTCAGTCATAGGTCTAAGAGTAGCGCAGCTCAGTTCAGACAAGCTGTTGATGGTGGTGTTGGCATAAAAAGTGGTCTTTGGACACAGATCTGTTTGAGCTGTGTGTAGTTGATGAGGTCCGAGAGCTGGACAGATAAAAGACTAAAGCTCTGCTGCATTGCCCTATTTCAGTAGAGCTGAAGCCAGGGCATTGTGGGTAATCTCAGATAACCTAGACCAGCTTCATGAAAGTCAATAAATAATGTGATTTAAGATGATATTAATTAGTTATGAGGATTAATATACAAGGCATTCATGGTGGATTATTATTTTAACGGATTAATGTTGATCGTTCAGGGGCCAAAAAAAGTCATTTTCATCACAGCGTCTTCATCACAGCGTTTAGGGATCACATTTGTGTAAAAATGAATGAATGAAAAATAAAATCGATTAAAACATAAAGACTTTTCAGATGAGGAAAACATCTTGGCTGCAAAAGCGCAGTGAATGGAGCCCATCGCTCCTGATTTTTAATCACTGCTCAGAGTATGATGTCAGGTTCTTGCGGCGGCTCGGCAGCCTCAGATTGACGCATGAATATGCATGAAGAACTTTACGTGGGCAGCTCAGGCACTTCCCTCGCTCGCTCCACACTCCACATCTGCCCTCGTTGCACCAGCTCTGCGTCTCTGTGTGGGTTTCCAGCATTGCACGACTTTAACACATGACCGGTGCCAGAAATTTACAGACAAGAGCGCGAGTTGTTCCCTGTGCAGCAGTAACGCACTGTTAATTGAGAACATCGAAGCTGACTAAAGGCACAGAATCAAACGAATGTGTAATTGAACATGCAGAACATTTGTCTGTATTTTATATATATATATATATATATATATATATATATATATATATATATATATATATATATATATATATATATATATAGGCTGCTGTTAGAGGGTGCATTTTGCTTATTTTCCCTTTTGCACGTATTCTTCTTGATTCTTGACTTTTTTTCCTTTAACCTGCCGCATATACTGTAGTATATTCTGTATATTCTGACCTGGGGAAATATCGTGCTTTTATTGCTAGGAGACGTCTGGGAGACCTGTGGTGGTCAGGTAGGTTCTGTTGGCCAGGGACCTGTAACACCCACACATTCACTCTTTTAGTGACAGTTTTGTGTCCGTCCGTCCGTCCGTCCCAAGCACCCCCCCCCCCCATGCCTATGTTGTCATCCTGACAACTTTCTGTAGTAATAATCTTACAGCTCAACCTTTTCTCCTTCCCTTTATTTAATTGCTTCTATTAAAGTGTCATAATATAGCACAGATGGGGTATGGATATCAAGTCCCAGCGAGATGCCACTCCAGACCTGCGGGGCAAATGACTTCCCATACTTAATTGCACTGTTTGATTTGCCTCCACATACTTAATTCACACCACCTAAAAGGTGCTTTTATTTCCCGTTTATAAAACCACTTCTGAATCTCATGCAGAATTCAAGTCAAGTCAAGTCACCTTTATTGTCACATCACCCCGGCACATGTTCCTTGGTGAGTGAAATTCTTGGGAGCGAGAACCAGAAATTGCAGAACCATTTACATACAATTCACACAAGACATGAGGAATAAAAATAAATAAAAAATTCACGTTGTGTCCAACTTTGTTAGTCAGACCAGATAAATCCAATTCTACCCAAGGCTCTAATAGGAAATGTATATCTCCCCCCCCCACCCCCCTTTTGATGGAATGGTCTATTTTCATCTGTTTTGTTAACTAACAGTCGTCATGTTCAACGCTTTCAGAGCCGTTTGTTGCGCATTGATAAATCCGAACTTAGTCTTCTAGTTTCGAGTCACATCAGTGTTGGATGGAGTGGCTTCTGAGGCCTGAGTAAAACATGGTGGAAAATCGCAGCCTCCATCCATCATTAAGCTACTGTGTAAGGAGCTTCTGTGCCTCACTGAGCGCGCTCAGTTTCCAGATCCGCAATTCCAGCTAAGCCGCCATCCTGTGCACTCGAGTGTATTTTGAACAGTCGGTACATCATTAAATTGATTGATAATTTTGCACATTTATAGGCTTTTTTTTTTTTTACACAAAAGCATTAAAGCTAGAAATTTAATTTGTGCAGTCTGCTGCATTATTCTCTGCAAACTAAACCTACCTAATAGAAATGATTTATTTATTGATTTTTTTTTTTTAATTCCTGGTCAGCTGGTAAAGATGATTAGTTTTACAGTTGCTTCACTCCTTTGCTCACGCTGCTCCATCCAGTTATTTATTCTTACACAACGCCACCTGGGAATTTCTGGTCTTTTTTGTTAGTTTCTTTTCTCATTTTTTTTTACTGTTTCCCTTTTTCCTCTGGCAGCCGGTGACATTTTCCTCCGGCCGACGCTGCTTTGTTCGCAGTACCTGACATTTCCATTACCCACGATTTACACACATCTGTTACATCAGGCTAATGTGAGGGTTAAACTCAATCTGATCTAATCTGGCTGGCTCCATGCATCACGTCCACACAAACACACACCCATCTGCTTGAGTACGGAGGGAGATCTATTGAGCTGTAATGATGACTTACTTCTTAAGACATCCACGGTGGTCTGTTCCCTGTGGTTTGATATCAGGGGTCACACAGAGGTCAGTGAATGCAACTTCTGTTTCCCCTGCACTGCTATAGAATCACATCATTATGCACCATTTTGTCATTAGTCCTGAATTTGTTAAAGCACCAAAATGCATTTTAGGGGCATTTTAACATTTTACAAACAGCCCATAAAGGGAGCAGATATTACAGCGATGTGAATAAGAATCCCCTTAATTTATTTCGTGTGCATTGTTTAGTTTATTGCAGAATCCCATTACTACTTGTTTCTACTCTGCATTACAAGCATGTACTCTTGTCTGTAGGAAATAAGTCAAACTCTTCAAACACACCACCCCGTCAGGTAACTTTATACAATTGGGCAATTGCGGGTTAAGGCCTTGCTAAGGGGCCCAACAGTGGAAGCTTGGTGGACCTGGTATTAGTAATCCAACACCTTAACCACTAAGCAAACACGTCCTCACACCATCGTCGTAAACAAACTACGCTCCTCCCTGCATTTCAGCTTTTCTTCATTCTTTAATTCTTGTATAATTATTTTTATTTGAATTACTTTTAAACTTCTCAAAAATGTGGTGAGACAATACATATCTGTATTGCTGAAAAGATGTACATGGATCCACTTTGACTACAAACCGTTGGAGAAAGGACATGATTTACATTATTTCCTGTCCAGTGTCACCCAAATGAGGATGAGTTTCTCTTTTGAGTCGGGTTCCTCTCACGGTTTTTTCCTCATATCTTCTCAGGATTATAATCTTCTCTATCTTTGCCACCGTCACCTCAAGCGTGATCATTAGGGATGGATGTTAGTACTGTTTAGGCTGGACAGTAGACCAGACAAGACTCTTTGTCAAAATATACTCATAATACAGTTGTTTGGTAGCCAGTGTGTGGATGCAGTAATGCCATATTTTCCTCTTTCGGTACACACTGTCGATAAAAAGCGAAAACAAGTGTGTCCCCGAAATCTAACTACTGAATCAAATGCAGTGTGAATCCAATTCGGACATTTGCCGAATCAGAATCGGATTTATTGGCCAAGTGTGTTGACACACACAAGGAATTTGGTTCCAGCAGTTTGGGACTCTCAAAGGTACAGACATAACACTATTCTATACAAGAAAACAATGCAAACGATGAAATACAATATAGACAGAATGAGTATAAAATATGTATATAATGTAGAATGAATATAATATTTAAAATATGAATATAGAATATGAACGATCAGTAATGTACATAAAGTGTGGGAGTGCAAATAACAATATTGTGCAATATTCTGCTTTTTTTAACATACATCTGTGTAATATACAGATGATTTGATGACCGACAGTCCTGATAATGCAGTATTTATGATCAGAAGCAGTGAATATAATTGAGTTGTTGATGAGGGTGATTGCCTGGGGAAAGAAACTGACACTGGCATTGTCATGTGGCCGATATTGCCAGGATAACTTTAAAAAAAAACAACAACAAAAAAAAAACAACAGTTTGCTCAGGTGCTGTTAAACAAGTAAGGTTTAACCACAAGCAACAACATGTAATACCTAGAGCACTTCAGCTCTGTTGCATTATGGGATTCCGTTGTTTCCATACTGCAGATCCTCAGCAGAAGCAGTAGATCATGTGGACATTTCTCTCCTACTGTTTTATGAATATTGAGAATGTGGACATGCATGCTGCTTTTGGTCTGCGGTATAATAGTGGAGTTGGGATATTAGGAAGCTGTTAAAGTAATCCGTCTCTGCAAGCTTCTCTGGCCATGTTCAAACAACTTGCTCCAACATGCATTAAGACCGTTTGTGCAATCTTGTTTCATATTCTGTATCTCTCTTCTGTCTGGTGTCCCGCCTGACAATATCCAAGGTGGGTTGGTGGAGATTATTTTAGAGCGTAATAATTAGGTTTGGGAATTGATGTCACATGGTACTGTATTAGTGGATTGTTCTGCAATTTTGGAAGGGTTACTTCTTCATTTCTGAGCTTCTATGACAATCACAAAAACACACATGCTCAAAGAAGTTTTCTGTTTTGTCCATTTTAGGCCCCGTGCTTAAACCTCCAGAGGGATGCCAATAATGTTTTAATGATTTAATTTTTTTTTTTATTACTGATCTATTCAAGATTCCATACACAGAGGAGTAATGATTGACCTGATCTATCTGCTGATGACTGAAATCCTCTTATAGTTCCAGACTTCCTGTTCATTTTGCCAATTAAAAAATGTCCCTGTACAGTTTCTGCATGAGCTGGTAACACAGGAGCTGCAGGTTTATAAGAACATCTGTATTGTACCCCAAATCTGGTATTAGAATTTGACTTTTTTTTTTTTTTTTTTTTTTGCTAACTGGGTGTTTTATAGCAGCATACATACATAATGCTTTATCTAGTGTATACTGTACATTTTGTTGGATGTATATTTGTTGTAGATATTTTAAACCCATAGCTGTCCTAGTGTTTCATGGGTACCAGCATGACCCACTGTATGAAAGGTCTATCTACCCAGATGACTGACTGACCAAAGTGACAGTCCTGCCAAAGTAGCAAGATAATTCCATCACTCTTCCAAGCATACACGCACAATGTGACAAGCAAAGTAATGGCTCCCTGAGTTGAGTTTTATCTCACACTGGATAACTGTCTACACCTCAATCACCACCACACAATTTAGGCTTGTAATTATGTATATTTATAAAAAAATAATTGCACATAAATGAGACATGATGCTCAGAATCAGACCCACATTCTGTCTGTAGTCTCTGGGTGGATACACAACAGCCAAAAAAAAAAACTTGTCTTAAAAAAATACATAGCAACCCTAATTCCAGCCATAAGCATTTCTAAATGCTAGATTTTTACCTCGGACAAACCACCAATATACACACACACACACACAGTCATCTAGAGAAAGTGAATAAAAACCTAGGATACAAAGGATACATATGATTAGTGTCCAATACCTACATCAGTAAATGAAGTCTTACCTTTTTACTTATTCTAATCATCATAACTGTAAGTGCAAGATTGTCCATGTTTATAAAAGCTACATTATAGTAGATAACTCTAACAGAATTCAATTTAGGATTTTTTTTTCTAACATAGTCACCTTCTGATTCCTCTTCTCATTCAGACCGAGCGCTTTCTGCCCTCTTCCACGTACGTGAGCTCACAGATATGCACAATTAGGTAATAGCTCATGGAGATAGATCGACAGGGAAGAGTACGGAATCCCTACCACATGGATAGCACGATAGGTTTTGCTGGCTACACATGATCTCCAGACTTAAAAGCAAGCTTCTTATTAGAAGATTCTTTTTATGCATTAATCCAGAGTGAGAAATTGCCTCATTCGAAGATTGTTTTTTAATCATCCCCCATTGTTCATTTATGGTTGTGGAAGAGGTTTTTTTTTATTAAGTGGACCCACTGGAGCTGGACCTCCTGTCTCACATGAACACAGGGATCTTATCTAGACCACTAGCAGAACTTGTACTGCAAGCTTAATTAAAGACCGAGACCCCATTTAAACCCCCTTCTCTTTCTCCCCCCACTCCCTCCTCTTACCTTTCTTTCTAATTTCTCTTGTTCTCATTCTTCTTTCTCTTGCTCACTTCACTCACTCAGATGCTCACACACATGCAAAATAAACCGGCTTGTTGAGTGGCAGTAAAACAGTGAAGCAAATGACTTCTCTTCTCTTCTCTTTTCTCCTGCCAAAACCATGAATTACAAAGAGATTTATCATTTATGTATGACCATAACAAAATGGAACTGAGAATGGCATGGAATTTGTGCCTTTTTTTTTTCTTTTTCTTCTCCTCCAGTCTTTCTGAAATCCATTTATGTTCCTTCCTCAAACAGAAAGTTATTTATTCTTTAGAAAAGAAATTCTGACTGGTAGAGCTATGTGAAAGAGACTTCAAGATGTCGAGACGTTCCAGGTTTTTATTTCATTACGGATTTTATTGTCAATTCGAGAAACAAAACCCAAGTCTTGCTCATTCTGGGACTCGATGGTGTCAGCGATTCCTTTTAGATCACTTGCATACTTTTCATTACAGTTTTAGCAACAAGGGCATTGCTGAGTTGCTTCACAATCCAACTGTTTTTTTTTTGTTGTTGTTGTTGCTGTTTTGCAGATACTTTAAGCTGAAGCAAACCTACATTTTAAGATGTGGTGACCTGCTTGCCGTGGACAGCTGTTCTCTTTTGAGCTTCTTCCTCTGATGGTTCTCTTCCATTGTTGTGTGAGACGTCAGCAACACTCTTCCCTCAGAACTTGAAAACTGGTCAGAGAGACACCAATCTTTGAAAGCTTTCCTGTTAAGTGAAGTCGTACTCTTTGTGACCGGTCTACCCAGTGCGTCAGAACGCCAGCCAGAGAAAGAAAGCATGGCTAACAACACTGTGGACCACCCACCTGGGAACTCTGTGGCTGAAGGCAATCATGATGGGGACTTTGGCTGCACGGTGATGGACCTCCGGGAACTGATGGAGCTCAGGAGCGCAGAGGCGGTCAACAAGATCAGAGACATCTACGGAGACGTGCAGGGGATATGCCGTAGGCTGAAAACCTCTCCAGTTGAAGGTGAGACCACACACACACACACACACACACCAACAGCTACATTCAAGCAAGAAATTGGAAGTAGATTGAATAATATTCCCAAGCAGTTATTGTGCAAATTTGAAAGGAAATTACAAAAAAGTAGACTCGCCTAATTTTATGGCATTAGCAGATGGCAAATTACATTTAGCTCATTTATACACACGAGCAGATGAGCATTAAGGCCCTTGCTCAATGGTGGATTGGTAGTGCTGGGATTTGAGTTCACAACCTCTTGATCAGCAGTCCAACGTCTTAACCACTGAGCTACCTTCACAGCTGTTTTAATGGCAGGTAATTCGTTTCCATTAACGGTCAACACAACTCCTTTCAAACCTTTTTTTTTTTTTTTACTACATGAACCTCTTGCATCTTTGAATTAAGCCCCAGAAGTGTAAACACATTACAGTGTACTACATATATGTGCTGACAGATTAATAGAAACATGTATCAAAGTGGGATGGGATCACATAAAGTTCATGCAACCAATTAGATTTTCACTAAACTCTGGGGCAGTTAGGACAGACACCGGATAGTGTGCCCTATTACACCAGGGCTACAGGCTGTAATATTGAGCTGACATTCAGTAAAGCTTTTGCTGTGTCTCTCATATTTCTGTTATTTATTTCACCACATTACATCTCTCAAGCACGTCCACATGCGTGCTGCCGCTGAATGGAGCCACGCTTCATTGCAGTGGAAAAATGATGCTAATATCCCATTATATGGATATGTTTCCTTTGTTTTGGCCATTGGGCCAAACTGAAACTGAGCTTTTGATCGTATTTAAATCCTGTATAGCTGCAGATACGTTTGAAATGTGTTGCCCTGTAGATAGGGAAGAAAATGATCTCTGTTCTGATTGTTTTGTAATCCAGCTACAACACATCCTATACAACACTAACTGAAGAACTCTGTATACTAGAGAAATGCTGTATTCCTGCATACAAGAGGAAGTACTTTGTGTTCCTCTGCATTCTCAGTGCTGTATCTAATCATATGAAAGAGGTTTTTTTTTTTTTTTTTTTTGTCGCTTCACCTTTGTTGCCATTCATTGTGTAAAAATGTGGGTGTGGAAACTACACAAACTGTTTAGATTGCATGTGTTCAGGTATGTGGCTCCCCACCACCATTTTGGACAATCATTAGCTTCCTACCCACCCACTAGCTCTGCCCTATGATAGGACATCAATCAACCACTGACAATTTAGTCTAACACGTGCTTCCTTGAGACACATGAAAGCAGTCAGCCACATAATCTCGGACAAATGCCACATAATAACAGACACAGAGTAAAGTGCTTTCCATCCTTTTCTGCATACATGAGCTTACAGATGCCCATAAATGGCTGAGAGAGCATACGCCATCCCTCACACCGATAGAGACAGTTCTTGTCCCTTGGTTCCTGACGATGGACCCACAATCTCCTGAGAATGCTTTTCTGTTACATCTTTACACACATTCGGAACAATTACCCGAATTTCCATTGGTGTTTGTCATTAGCATACATTTTATTTTTCACCAACATTTCCTCCTTTCTTATAAAAGTGGGTACTAAACCATACAGTACCTTTCCATGCTACTGAGTGGTATCCAAAGTTGGAGACGCACAGTTGTCTGAAATGTCTTTCACATACTACAGAATTCTGATTTCCTTTCACTGCAACTAAGAGTTTGAGCCCAAACATGTTCCAGCTAGCAGTGCCCTTGGATACCACATGAGGTCTGTCGAGACATTGTTTGCCAAGGCTGGTTTGGAAGCACTCCTGCACACAGCCCTGGCCTCAACACCTTTGGGGTGAATTGGAACACCGACTGCACGCCAGTCCTTCTTTCCCCAACATAAGTGCTTGACCTTACTAAAGCTTTTGTGGCTGAACGGCAACGTTCCATTTCTAGTGGAAAGCATTCCCAGTAGAGTGAAAGCTGTTATAGTGCCAAAGAAGGGTAGCATCTGAGAGGCAAGCAAAGGATTTTTATTTACATTTAATTATTTTATTTTCATTTCAGTCTTCCTGTATTAGAGTTCTTATGTGAAAATTCACATTCATTTTCCCTTTTCAAGCAAGCAAGCATCATCTGCATCAGTACCCAGTGTTAAAGGGGTTGAGACTTAGAGAAAATCAACTGATGGCTTGCAAAAGGAAACAAAGGAAGTGTCCAATTATTGAGCTCACTGACTTATTATAGTCCCTTAAGTAGCATTTGATGGCTTTTTTGATTTTGCTCACAGTATGGCCTCTAGCTATTTGCTGCTGTAACTTCAGCTCAACTGGCAGATTAAGGTTGGGAATTAATCTTCTTGCTTAACTTCACCGATCTAGAAAGTTCATCGCCAGTATCTGCAGTGTTGTCCGAGGTGCCTGTAAGACTAGAAAGCTGTAAGCACTAATGGTCCAGCCAAATGTAATGGTGCATCAAAGGATTGATCCCCGTGTCCTTAATGAGCCAGAAGCAAGAAACCTTCAGTGCAGCCACACATGATCATGCCACGAGATTTCTGACCCAATACACTTGGAAAACTTTTGGCACGGCACCACTTAGGGTCTCTGGCCGAAACCGGTGGTTCTTCAGCCTGAGGGGAACAACAATGTTTTGGAGAACAGACCTAATCCTCACTATTTCAACACATGGCCTCAGTAGTCCATTCCAGCACTGAAATTTCTTCCATGCCATCTTCCTAATTACTTCATAGATCATTGCTCTGGTTCCATTTAGTAATCAAGGGACAGATATACTGACGCTCTGCACACAACATATTACTCATTTTAATGAAGGCACCATAATTGTTTTCTATTCCACCCATAGGGGAGTGGGTGGGAAATGCAATGTTTCAGCCAAATTAGATAAGTGTTTAGATTCTCAGGTTGATCAGGCTGATAGCCTGTGCCTATCCCAGGCGTCATCGGGCATCAAGGCAGGATACACCCTGGACGGAGTGCCAACCCATCACAGGGCACACACACACACTCTCATTCACTCATGCAATCACACACTATGGACTACGGACAATTTTCCAGAGATGCCAATCAACCTACCATGCATGTCTTTGGACTGGGGGAGGAAACCCCCGAGGCACGGGGAGAACATGCAAACTCCGCACACACACACAAGGCGGAGGCGGGAATCGAACCCCGACCCTGGAGGTGTGAGGCGAACGTGCTACCCACTAAGCCGCCGTGCCCCCTTACTAAAATCAAGGCATTTCAATTGCATAAATTATTATTAAAGTTTCAAAGAATAAATCAATTACAAAGTAGGAAATATTTATTTATAGCACATTGCAACAATGCACAGGATAAAATACATTAAAATTCAAACTTAAATGTTTAACTTAAATGCACTCGTGTACATTATATGATAAATTTAATCACAGTCTGGATCATTTCTCATGCACGCTGCTTTATTTCAGACAAGCACGTGCAGGCCGCGGTTTCTGTTTGCGTCATCACAACAAACTGTTTCGGCCGTGTTGTTTTTCGGTGATCAAAGTCTTTTGGCCGGCCGAATATTCGGTCCATCCCTAATTGTTAGCTTGTGCAGCCTGCTGCCCAGTGCAGTATACACTTACTGCTGGGTTCTCAATGTGAATGCACCATAATTAAATAGGTTAAATCTTCTTCTTCTTCTTCTTCTTCTTCTTCTTCTTCTTCTTCTACCGCGGGGGCCTCGGCGACCCAATCCCCAGACACGGAATCTGGCACTAGGTTAAATCTGATTGGACATATTTCTTTGAAGGAAATTCTAGATCGACGTGTCTCATTTATACCAAAAGACCAATACAGGAAGCAAGCACCACAGTTTCGCATTTGGCCGTTAGCGGGTTGGCCATCTTCTTCTTCACTTCTTGGCCGATCCCCAACACTTCCAACCTGTTTGAATTTATTAAGATTAGCAACAGTGATATGTGTCAAGTGATTGCCACGTTTCCTCTTTAAGTTCAGTTCAATTTTATTTGTTTAACACTTTTAACAATGGCTTTATAGAAATGTAAAAATGACAGTTTAGAATGCTCATCGGGTGACTCTGGATATTAAGATTATGAATAATTTAGTGAGATTATAAATAACAGTATACAGTCAGGTGGAATGGGTATGAGCATCAGCGATTTCGGGAATTCATTAAAGATAATGTAAGTCCCTTTCTGCCGAAGACTTTAGTAGTTCAATGATGGAGATGGCATTTTTAATGCTATCTGAATAAAAGTAATATGAGCTATGTATGAATAATTATAGAAGAAAATTTGTATTTTATTTTTATTATTTGAATTTTGGAAAAAAATTATTTGGAAAAAAATAACCGACACTGCTATTACAAAACTACTTCTATACAAAACGTTGGTATGCTTCCAGAGAAGCAATTGTTTTTAGAAAATATTACTTCTCCGATATTTATGGCATTGTTGGAAATGTGCGAATGTATGACAGCTGGCTCATAGTCACTGAATTTTGTACCTAAACCAGGTGGCTCTATAAATAGAGATTAAGAGTGATTTATGAGTCATCATTAGGGCTGTCATGAGCTGCATAAAGGCAGTTTGATTGCAGTTGCAGAAGGGCTTTTTATTAGAAAGGAAAGAACGGCCATTTCAAACCCAATATGAGGAAATTTTTCAGTTTATAGTACGTCATCTTGATATCTTACTCACCACCTGCAAAGGTCAAAGTGGCAGTATGTAACATTGGACTGTCATTGGAAAACTGCTTCCACATTGCGGCACACAGCCAATGTTTGGCCGTTGGTGAAGGCGGCACACAAAGTACACTTCATACTCCACTGGGGTGCTGTTTCCCTTTTTTTGGCAAAAAAGCGGAAATGGGATGTGATAAAACATGTTTTGTGGCCTTCAACACATCCCTCCTGTGAGCTGCTAGGACTATTAAGACAAAGTGAGTACAGATCGAACAAGATAGGAAGCAGTGCTTCAGAGAGATCACGATTCTATTCTTTTATGATCCTTTACTGTAATCGCTCAATGCTTTTATCTCTAAAGTTTGTAAGAAACGGCTCACTTTTTGTGGGTTATCATAAAGCATACAATAGCTTGAAATGTAACCAATCTAGATAACATGCTAATTATACTTGTTAGCTTCTGTTTAGTCTTAGATGTATTATTGGTCCATCCTTCTGATCAATGTGAAGGTGGCTATTAGCTTTTCCACCGAGCAAGTAAAAAAAATATATATATAGATAATTACATTATAACAGACTAAAGGATACGTAAAGGATGACTGTGTGTAACTGTACATTATGTTGTCTTCTAACAACACGTCTAATATAGCATATCAAAAAAGGCAGAAATATTTCAGTTCAACTTTCTGTCCTTATTCAAGTCTAGCTAGCACTTTTATTTCCTTTCCATATGTTTGAACTGGAGGTGAGTACACAGGGAGTTAAATTGCCATTAAGCTTCAGCGTATCCAGGTACCTGTGTATTTTCTGGTTGTAGGTTCATCTGTCACTGAAGAAAGCATGTAGAAATATCCTTTCCACTGGTTTCTATATAGCATATCAGGTGATGTATGCGGTGTGGCATGCTTCAGGATTCGGAACAGGGGTGTCAAGGTAAAGCTACACACCGAATGGAATCAAAAATCACACACACACATCAGATTTATTTCCCTATCCAGAGCGAATTACCAACCATTTGAAAAAGGTGCAACAATACAAAGCATTTAGGTCATTTGAAATGATTCATGACTTAAGGCTAGATTGAAAATCTGCCATTTGTCCAAGTTCGCCTTCAGTTGCCTGGGTGGTAAAAAAAAAAAAGAAGTCATTTTAAACACAAGGGCCTAAACAACAAGTAAGTAAGTTCAGAAGGCAGAGTGATGGAAAGGGCCATTTCTCCTCCCCAGCTTCGGTGTATAAATAATACAAATGCCCAGTGTCCTGAAACTGAAGACCTGAGTTGT